>NC_056744.1:793713900-793974305 GCF_019279795.1 Protopterus annectens
TAAAACTATACATATACATATACATATGTATGTGTATATATATATATATGTGTATGTATGTATATATATATATATATATATATATATATATGTATATATAAAACTTTAGTAAAATTTGTGCACCAAACGTATGAATTATTGCTTAATATTTAGTAGGAGTATAGCTGAAATCATATTGTATCCCATTGAAGAGGTTTTGCTGATCTTACTTGTGCATGGTTACAGTAAGGTTAGGAGAACAACGTTGTACTGTAGTGTAGAACTGAACTTAATGATCTTTGGATGTTGCTTTCTTTACAACAGTTTATGAAACATTTATTAAATTCATTTATTATGAACCTGAAGTGTTGTATTTTAACATTGTTTGTTCTAATCATGTTACTAGGTGCTGTACTAACTGAATTAATACATCTGTAAAAAGATATTTTATTTAATGACTTGTTAACCTGTTTGTGTGTTAATTTTCTGTAGTCCGAGTTTTACATTTTAGTTCCCTAGTATACTATTACATTTTCACTTGATGGAAATTTCTTAAATATTTTATTTCTTTTTTTGCTTGTGCATATTTTGTGTACAGTGCACACTTTTTTTTTTTTTTTTTCTCGCTACAAAGTGGTCACCATGTTGACATGGCAGATGGCTGTAGATATGTAGCAAACAAGTTACAAAGTGTTAGAAGACCAATATGTCAGATTCATATAAAGAGTTGCACAGGAGAGAAGTACTTGAGTAATTTTCTAAGTTGTTTAGGATTGTATGAAACAAGAAGGATGATCTGTCTTTTAGAATAACTTTCTGTTGTAAAATGGAAGCCATTAATGGTTTTACTGTGCCTTTCTTTAGGAGGAAGCTCATCCCAAATTTTTTGAGTAAGAGTAGAAAAATCTCAGTCAGTAGAAGCTAAGGAATATTGCAGTCTGGAAAATGGGGCAAATTTAGTTTGGGATTGAAGATTATATGGGTGAAATTCAAGGAAAGGAAGATGTAAACCAGCAAGTAAAACTGCATGATGTGAACCTCTTCATTAGAACTCAAAGTAAAAATGACTACAGCAGATATGAATGCAATGATTTACTTCTGTGTTTGTTTGATGTTATACAGCAAGTCTGCAACAAATGTTTATATATAAAAAAGAAGAGTTTTGAATTTTTAAACTAATTTTGATTCCAGTTGTTGGTTGGTTTGATACCAGGATTGTGCTGAAAGAAACAGTGATTTTTTTTTTCACTTCTCAATTTGCATGCATGTAGGTATTTCACATTCCCATTTAAAGCTACGACCTTAGAAGTGGAGGAGGAAATGATGCACCAGCCTGACAAAGCATGTTACTTTATGGCTCATAATGGTTGGGTGATGGGTGACGATCCTCTTAGGAACTTTGCTGAACCAGGTATGAATAAATGCTCTCTTTTAGCTTAAAATGTATTTCCTGCTTTATTTTATACCGTCTCATCTTGAATTGGCCTTTTTTTGTAATTGTTTTCTCAAAAAGATGTGCATATGCGGGTTAGAATAATGGCTAAGGTATATGCCTCACAGTTACAAGCTACAGGGCTTGATTCTCATATTTTGGGAGGGAACTTGGCTAGGCTTAAAATGATCCACAGGTGCAGGTAGCAAAGAAGTTAGCTATGAACATTAGTTCTCCAACGAGGCTCTGACAGTCTTACAGGCATCCTGTGCACTATGTTGTGACTATGGTTTTTGTGATTAAGATGTTTCTTGTGCTGTTCTGGTTCTGTTCCTTATTGGTTGCCAGTCTTGCACATCCTTACATTTGATTAAGATTGTTGTTTCACACCAAGAAATTCCTTATATTCTAAGTGCTGCTGCTTTCTTTGCTGGAATATTATTTTACCATTCTGCTCTTTCCACAGTATTTGTATTGTTTTGCTTTGATATCTTGCCTTTCTGATGGGTTTTCCCTGCATTTGTTCATAGGTTCATAGATGTGTACTAGGTTAACGGTCCTGGAGCCTTTGCAAGCCTAGCCCATAGAAGTGCCCTAGCATTGTGCCACCCATTGTCAATTCCAAATGACTCCATCAAGTAGAGCCACTGGAGTGATCCCCGGGGTGAACTGTCTATTTCTCATCCACTCATCAAGATTTCTCTTGAAGAAATCCAGTGAGGTGCTCTGCTTGACAGGTATGAGAAGTCTATTCCAGAGCATGGGCAGTCTCTAGGTTATAAACCTGTCCCTCCAGTATGTTCTTTTGATTGTGGTAATGAGGTTGAGGTCTCTGGAGCTTGTGGTGCGGAGGGATTGGGTCTTCAGATGTAGCATTTTTAGCAGAGCTGGGTTAGACATGGCTTTGTAAGTCAAGCAGAGATTGCCTCTTAGTAGACGATATGAGACTGAAAATAGCTGGAGTTTTTTGAGTTTGTCCATGTAGGACATGTGTTTAAGGCCTAGGATCCTCTTTGTGAGGTACATTTTTGGCCCCTGCATCTGTTGCAGGTTTTAGTGAGGTACATGCCAAATGGGGCATTATACTCCATGATTGGTCTAATGAGGGAAGAGTAGAGAGAAATGATGACCTCTTTCTTCCTGGATGCAAAATCCTTGGTAATGAAATGTACCACATAGGACTTTCTGACCACAGTGGCAATGTGGTGGCCAAAGGAGTGGTTGCTGTCGACCTGTGTCCCCAGATCTCTCTTAACTCCTTCAGTGTTCAGAGGGCTCCCATCACTGTGGTAATTAGTAGGAACTGAGTTTTTCCCAAAGAGGATGACAAAGCATTTTTTGACATTAAGCTTAAGGCCATGATTTCAACACCAGTCATTGGTCTCAGTGAGGCCTTTCTGTTGGATGTCTGCATCACTTGGAGAGTTAATAATAGCTCCCAGCTTGCAGTCGTCTGCGAACTTGGTAAGCCTGGGTCCCTCTGTGTTGGCCTGGACTTCTGAGAAGTAGATGCCAAACAGGAGAGGACCCAAGACCCAATCCCTGTGGTACTCCACTCGTGACTAGTTGGCAGTCTGACGAGTCTGCTACTTTCACACTGTGGGTTCTGTTTGTGAGCCAATTTGCAACCCACCTAATGATATAGGGATTGATGCCTAGTTTGTTGAGTTTATCAATAATTAATGAGTGAGGAATGGTATCAATGGCCTTGGCCAGATCGAGGTAGGCTGTATGAACTGCCTTACCCTCATCCACAGCTCTGGTGACTGACTCAAAGAAGTCAACCAGGTTGAGCAGACCTGATCTACCTTTCACAAAACCAGATTGCATATGAACTACAGTTCGGAGATTCCCTATATCCTAGTTCATTAGGTCTGTGATGATGCGCTCCATAGCCTCACATATCAGACTCAAAGGGCTAACGGGGAGATAATTTCCAGGGTCTGTAGTCCGTCCTCCTTTGTGGAGAGGGATGACTGTAGCAGTGCGTCATTCGGAAGGGAGAAAGCGTGAGGTGAGGCTGTGAGTGAACAGGGCACACAGGTGTGGTGCCAATTCACTTTGTAATTCATGTAGAACACAGCCAAGGATATTGTCTGGTCCCATGGAAGCTGTGTTCTTGGCCTTAGACAATGCAGTTTTAACCTGTGCTGCAGTAATGCTGGGTGCATGGCATTCTGCCGATATTGAAATTGGTCCTTTGAGGGGGGGGGGGTAAATTTGGCACTAAATCTGTCGGCAAGTATGTTGGCAATATCTGTTGGCTCAGTGTAGGGGTCTATATCAGAACGACGAAAGCTGAAATCCGTGAATGATATAACATCGACACATAAATGTCGATGTACGAAAAGAACGAAAGATGATAATGCCGAAAGACACAAAGCCGAACAAATTTCCCTGGCCAGCAGGGTGATCGTGGGGATGAGGAAATATATCCTTTCCCACTGTAGTGTGGTCTCGAAGTTGGTATGTATAAGTGGGGGGGTTTGGGGGGGTGCAAGGGAGCTTGCCCTCCTGCAAAAACTTTTGTAAAAGTGTTTTACGTTATGTTTGTTTACTTAGGTTTTACTTACCTGTATGGTGCTGTTGCTTTCGGAAATCTGTTCGGCGTTGTGACTTTCAGCGTTTCCATCTTTCGCTGTTTTAGTTGATCAACATTTATGTCAATGTTATAACGTTTGTGGATTTCAGCATTCGTCTGTGTAATATAGACCCCAGTGTAGGAGTTACCATTGTGAAGTAACTCAGAGCAAATATTGGTATTGCCATGTAGATTCTTGATATAACTATAGAAGGCTTTGTAGTTGTTTTTAGTGTCTGCCACAATTCTGCTTTCATAGCTGGCTTTGGAGGTTTTGATGAGGGAGCTCAACTTTTTGTTGAGGCTAATAAGGGAATTTTTCCAGTCCTGGGACGTCATCTTTTTCTGCAACAGTTTCTTCCTTCTGTGGTAGAGTTTATTCATGCAGGGGACCACCAGCTTGGTTTCCTTTTTTTTTTTTTTTGGAGGAGAGCGTCTTTGTTTTGTTGCATTTATGTACATATTCGTACAGTGCATTGGTGTACGAGTCAGCAGTCATGCATCTATTTTCCATTGGCATGGGTGCCATTAAGTTAGCCACCTCTGTTTTTAGGAGTCCAGAGTCGGCTTTGGAGAATTTTTTTTAATAGTGGATACCTTTGCGGGAGGTGTAGGTAAGATGTGGAGTTGCATGGTGATTTGTTTGTGGTCTGATCTAACCATGGAGGAATTGACTATTGGTGTAGAGCAGTGGTTGCCCATGTTAGTAATAACTATGTCAAGGATGTTGCTTCCTCTAGTGGGGGTAAGAATGAGCTGGTCTAGGGCATTGGAATTGATGAATTCCAGGAAGCGTTGGGCCAGTGCATTGGTGCATGAGTAGTTTTCCCAGTTGATGGAGTGGTAGTTGTCACCTAGTATGAGAGTGTTGTATTGGATCTTAATAGTTTCCAGGGTGCTTAGGAATGTGGTGTGAGAGCCTTGGGACATGGTTGGGGACCTGTAGCAGGCTACGACCTGAATTGCCATCTTACCCAATGTTAGTTGTACCTGGAGTGTCTCAGATGTGTTATGCTGGACTAGTAGTCTGGAGGTGTGCATATCCTTTATGAATATGGAGACACCACCACCTTTGGAGCTTTGGTCCATGTTCTTGGGACGAAAGGTGTGGAATGAATTATAACCTGGTAGCGCAGGGGTGCTTTCAGCTGCTTTAAACCAGGTCGCCATTACAGCACAGATGTCGATGTTCTCCATTTTGAGGAGTGCTTTGAGCGAGTGCATCTTGAGATTTAGACTTCTGTCGTTTTGCAGCATCACCCTCGTATTGCATTTATTTATAGCTGTTGTGGTAGTAATTTGGTCTTTGGAACGCCAGCTAAAAAAAGCGCAGTAGGGGTGGCAAGAGCCTTAGCCAGTACCTGGAAACCCAGGGGTGACAGATGCATGCCATCTCTGGCAAAGCATCAAGGTCTGTCAATCATGTCATCTCAAGCAGACAGATATTGAATCCCCTCATAATGACACCAGAAACTTGGTCAACTGTTGAAGTCAATAATTTTCTGTTTGTACTGCAGTATCATTCTGTGCGATGGTAGGATGCTGCTCAGGGCTAGGCTCATACCTGCCTGGGCCACATAATCCGAGAG
This sequence comes from Protopterus annectens, assembly GCF_019279795.1. Classification (NCBI taxonomy): domain Eukaryota; kingdom Metazoa; phylum Chordata; order Ceratodontiformes; family Protopteridae; genus Protopterus; species Protopterus annectens. The sequence continues at coordinate 793,719,482 of NC_056744.1, forward strand.
CTCCACCATGTCTCTTTTCATGTAGTACGGAGAGGTGCATCTCAGGTCATTTAGACCCACATGGACAATGACAGTCATACTTGTACTTATGGAGTGACCTGAGTGCATGTGTTGTGTTGGAGTCTGGCACCTGATAGACAGCTGACTGTTAGCTTCTCCTTATTCAACCTAATGAGTGGGACATCAGTGTGCTTCACTATTTAGTCACCTGTGATTATGGTATTGGGCAAGCTGTTTTGCCCTAGGATGAGGGGCGCACTGTGTAGGTGAGCTGTGTGTCTTGTGGTTTGTGCTGTGTTGTGGTGGTCAAGTGCATTTCTGCCTTGGAGGTCTATGCTGTTTGGGTAGATTTCTGTTGAGAGCCTCCATGAGGGTGGGTGGGTGTGGTTTGTGTTTTTATGTGAGGGTTGTGATGGTGGGTGCTCTGGAGGGCTATGTGTTCCATGTGGTGTGGTGCATGTGTTGACTTTCTCCTCTTGACCAGATATTCCGGTCTTGGCTGGAGAGTGCATGGCTTCTAATTTGGAGATATAAGTGCATCTCTCATAACTCTGTGTGTTGGGAAGTAAGAGGAGGGGGTTGTCAATGAACATGAGGCGGTTGCTACACTGTTTCAGAATGCCCAAGTTCACCAGGTTAATAGGAGAAAGCACAGGGAACTGACCTTTAGGCATGCCAGGAGGGATGGTCATCATTACTAAGTACTGGAGCTGTTTCCTTATAGGACATCTAGTGCTGATAGCACGTATGTGTGTTACAATAATTGCTACAAAAAGCGTGATGAAGTGCTAGGTGAATTAAAGTGCGAGAGAGAAGAGAACTAGCAAGATCTAAGGGAAAAATTGAAGAGCAGACTTTCTGGCACCGGACTGCTTTTAAACCAGGAAGTTGAAAAGAATAGATAAACTGCCCAAACGGCCAATAAACTACAATTTCAAAGCCAGAAACCACTCCTCTTTTGGTAGATGGGCTACCTAGTGCTTACCACTCCCACTGATAAGCTGGAAGGCTTCTCTCCAACACAGAAAGGCCTGGGGAACTCAAACTTACAACACAGTCCTGGATACAGCAAATTTGTATCTGGACTATGCTAGTAACAGGAAAGGCGGGAAACAAGCTTAGAACTTTTTTTTTTTTTTTTTTTGCAGAAAGAACAGTTAAAACAGTAATAAAAATACTTTAAATGCAGTGCAAGCTAGCACACTTGAGTGTGTAGCAATATTAAAGCAAATACAGTTAAAATAAATGTAGTTAAATGGAAAAAGGACTTAAATCAAGTGCAGAAAGCGGTATAATCAGAAAAAAAAATCAAAATGGATGTATTTAGTCTCTCTTTCTCCTTTCTGTTGCTCTTGTAGTCTGCAGGACACCAAAACAGATGTCAACACATGTGCATGCCATTCTCTGATACTGATTCCCTCTGTTTTGCTATTGTATGCGGTTTTACATCTGTCATATTTATTGCTAGTTGTTGTTTACAGTATCCGAAAGTTGTTGCTACTGCTGCTGTTGATTTCATTGTAATTGCAATTTTGTGCTGTTGTGACTACCAAGCCTAATTGCTCATTGTCATACTGTATTCGCAAATTATGCTACTGCTATTGTACTGTATTTTGATTCTGCTGCTACTGATTCACTGTGATAACTTCTGCATTATTTGCAATTCTGGTGCTATTGATTTACTGGGTCTATATTATAACATCAAAGCTGCAAAACTTCGAATGTTGTAATATCGAACCAACTACATCGAAGGATGAAAATAGCGAAGCCCCGGAACATCGAATTCTTACCTAGGGTAAGATTTTGGTGGGTGATTCCATGGCTTCTCTATTTCCTCCACTGTGGTGCGATAGTTACGGACCTTAGGGTTAGGGTGCGGGTTAAGGTAAGTAGATAGGTAGGAATGTATGTATGGTTTAGTGTAGGGTTAGAAGTAGGGTTTTGTTAAGTGTATGTGTGTGTTTTAATTAGTTTGTGTATAGTTTTGTACGGATAAGTGTGTGATAGTTATGGACCTTAGAGTTAGGGTGCGGGTTTAGGTTAGTGGATAGATAGGTTCATAGGTTGGTACTAGGCTATCAGCCCTAGGGCCTATACAAGCCTAGCCATAACAATTCCCTGGCTATTTCTTCCCACATTATTTACTTTACATTTTAGTGTAGGGTTAGAAGTAGGGTTTTGTTAAATGTATGTGTGTGGTTTATTTATTTTGGTGTGCTTGTGTTGTGTGTATGTTGCTTGGAACAGCGAATTTTTTTTCCTGGGGGAAAAAAATCGCTATTCTGAGTGTTCGATGTTATCATATTTCAAAATTCCAAGTTTGAGCTTATGGTGGTCGATATTTTGGAATTTCTAATATATGATATAGACCCGATTTACTCTGGTGTAACTCTCTACTGTTGCAACAACCTTGCCGGATTACTTTGCATTTATACTACATTAAATCAGTTAGTGCTACTACACTCGTTGTAATATATATCAAATTCTGATGCTACTGCTCACTGTATTGCAACTCTTTTATTGCATAGCTGAGACAGACTTTGAGACTTCAAACTGATCCTCTATTTGACAGTTAAATTGGCCTGCTAAGCCACTCTTCAGTGCTTGGCTACCCACTGCCTATGTAAACCATGCACGCTTGTTTGACTAAGTATATTGCATTTTGTTTTAACATATCTACTGTGGCCTTAACAGTACTTCACTTCTTGCATGATATCTGTGTTTCAGTCTTGAGTCACAAGCAAACTGTGTGTCCTCTCCAGAGTAACATAAAATCCTTTTTCCTGCAATAAACTTCATCAGTGCATTAATTAAAATACCAGGTCCTAGTGACCATGAGGATGCAGTCTTCCTCACCATCTGCAGCTAGCCTGTTAGCACTAGGCATCCTGAGGTTATATAAAAATTACCTTATGCTTACTGACTATCATTTGCTTCTTGCATTAGAAGAATGTATATGTTAGAGATGCTAGCACTTTGGAGGCAGTGCTCAACAGGCTGTTAGTACTGACACCTTCCTCACACAACCATGCCCACCTTGACTTAAATATGTAAACAAGCCATCTTACACTGAGTTAATTATGAAATCCCTGACCAAACCTCAAAGGCCTCCAAGATGTAGGCTGGGCAAACATGACACTCAGTGATGTCAATAGAAGCAAATAACATGACTAGAAGTAAGAAACCGTAGAAGAGGAAAAGGTCATCCAGCTGGCAAGCTAGTGCCATTAAGGCAACAAGACTGTGTCAACACATCTGGTAATGTCCTAGTTTTGGGTAACTCCTGAGTGAGGGACACAGATGCAGCACTCACCAGGCTGAGCAAGGAAAAGGTATTATGGAAAGCTTGTCAGTTGACAGGATCCAGTATGCCAGTAAAGCCCTCAAGTGCCTTCACCCAGTGTGCACCTGTGACTTTTATCATTATGTGCAAAGGAGTGAGCAAACTGAGCCAGTCTTCCTTGGATGATGTCGAGAGGTGTGCTAGAGCTCTCACAAAGTGGGTAAGTTTGGAATGAAATTAGTCTTGAGCAATATCCAAGCTTCTCCAAGAACGATGCCATGATCCAAACAAAAGATAATTGACTTGGTTATTAGTGTCATTCTAAGGGGTTCCAGTACATATCCACCTGGATAGAGATAGGCAGCCTCATCCACCACTGAGCTTGGTAACTGTAGACTTGTAAGCCTAAGCAGCCTTGGCTGTTAGGCAGTGGAGTTCAACATTTACAGATACTTTAAATAAGGATGTCCGTAGTCTAGGCTGCAGTGTAATGATCCAAAATCAGTCTGGGTTTGTTACATGAAGATCTTGTCTCCTTAACTTAGTGGATTTTCTTGAACAGGTCACCAGTGTATTGGGTGCAGGCAAATCAGTACCCACTGCTTATTTCTACTTTGCATAGGCCCTTAACACTGTCCCACATAATGGCATAATTGACAGGCTAATCAAACTAAATGTAAATTGTTATGTAACCAGCTGGATAACAAACTGACTTACTGACAGAACCCAATCTGTTATAATAGTGGGTACGCTAGTAGCAGGTACTGGTGGCTTACCTCTAAAATCAGTCCTTGGGCCACTTTTCTTTGGTATGTACATTTTTGATGTCAAGACCCTGTGGCTGACTGCAGACTCAGCCATCATAAACTCTTCAGCTAACTCCCAGATTCTCCAAGAGAGTCTTGCACTTACAGATAGTGCCAGGACTGCAGCCTTAAGCTAAATGCCAAAAAACAGTGGACTTTTGCAAACATGAGCACCTGCCACATAGATGTCTACCCTTTGAAAATTGCTACAGTCCTTGGGGATATGGGCACTTTCATTGACAAAGAACTACCTTTGACCACCATATATCTGCTGTTATTAGGAAATGTAGTCAGACCGATTAACAAGGGTACATCTTCTAGTTATTTCCCCTCTAGAATATAATGGCATTTTAATATGTATTTGTCTAAATGTCTAATTCAGAAAAAGCATTTACTCAAAGGAAAATCAAGGGCACGTATTCCATGTTGTTACGTAGTTCACCTCAAAGCACTTTTGGTTCTGTCAAGGCTTTGTAGGTAAGGTAATTTTGCATGTCTTCCTCACAGTGACAAAATATATAACATTTTAAGTACCTGCTCAAGGAAACTAAACTTCTAACACAGGATAAAGAGAATCTGTTGGTGAGATGGGCATCCATCTTGTATGGACCAGATCCCCCTTAAATATAGAAAAAAACAGCTGACCTTGTTCAAACATAACCTGGATGAATGGATGGGAAACCATTAATTCAGTCCTGGCCTGACCCCCTCAAACCCTTATTGAAAAGGGAAAAAATTAGCTAATGGTTACTTTTTGTTGGAGTACTGATGAAATGGATCTTCTGCTAGGCCATACATGCTGTATCTGATCAACAGCCTATTATGAACCTACACATTCTTGTATCATACAATCCGTTGTTTGAATTATGATGCCAGGCTGGTCACTTCAAGTTCTGGAGAAGGCAAGGAAATATCCATTGTTGCAATGATTTCAAACCAGCTGCTACAGTTTTCAAGTCACTGGACATGTTTGATGCCTGTTCCGTTTTAGTAGAAGAGACTATAACTCTGTCATTCTAGTCTAATGTTGCAGTATTCTTTACATGAGGGATTCCCTGCCAAGGGCGGCCTGATGTCTGGACAGTATGCAAAAGCCTTTTACTATTGCTGGTATGTGGGACATCGCATGGATGACCCTAGTGAATGTAAGTCCTAAAAGGGATGCCCACATCTACAATTCTCAGAACTTCTCTGCTGCCAGTCCGAATAATGCCATCTTCGATCATCAGTCTGCTCACCTGAGTTGTTTACTGGTGTTTCAGTCATTTCACATAAGTGCCTCATTGGAGTTTTCTTTTTTCTGACTACTGCTTTTTGTTCTGAGGTTTTCATGTCATCCAGGAAAGTCAAGTTTCAACCCAGTTGCTACAGTTTTCAAGTCACTGGACACTTATGATACCTATTCCTTTTTTGTAGAAGTGACTATAACTCGGTTTCTGCCTGAACCATAACTAAGTATGGCCTTGTGTGGATTTCTGCTCTTCCTTCCAGACTTCTGAACTCGGTAGATGCTTTGTAAAGTCTACAGCAGTGCCCCCCCCCCCCCGCAAAAAAAAAAACATGACACTGTATCGCTCACCTGTTTTTATTTCTTTGGAAATGGCTATGGAGTGAATCTGCAGTCTCCCCCATTGTAGTGCCCTTTAACAAGTATAGCAACTGTTAATTAATATTAAATTACTTAAGACCTGCAAAGCTTACAGCTAAATAAATTTAACTTAAGTATGACAGTATCAACATGTCTGTGAAGAAGTGTTTGATTGCGTTTCAGCTATTGGAAATATTTCAGAACACTTCACTACTTGTGGCTTGCAAGACATCTTAGTTCCAGGTTTTCTTTTAGCAGGAATACTTTGTAGAATTAATTTCTTTATTTCTGATGTAATAAACATTATGAAGGGATTTTTCATTTTTTAAATAATGGGATCACTGCCGAAGCAGGAGCTCCAGTCCAACTTCGCCCTTTCCTACATTATTACTTTCACTTAGGTGGATGTTTATCGTATTGTCCGCTTTTGCCCTACTATTAACATCTTGGGATTTCTACCATAAAATGCCCAACTTCTTACCCATCTTCTAAAGATTTGCACCTTTCCCTCACCTAGCCAAGTGGAAGTTTTCCTACCTGAACATCAGCACACCAGTGGTATATGACAGGCTCCACCCATGCTATCTTTAGTGCTTTCTTGCAGCAGTACAAATGCAGTTTGATGCACATTTTGATAGCATTCCTGGCTGGTAGTGTTTTTAGATAGGTACTTATCTCTTTGATTATACTCATGCATTCAGTAATTGTAGTTTTGAGCATCAGGTGTAGATATCAGAAGCTAAAGTTTCTAGGTACTTTTCATCTAGAAGAGCCCATCTAAAGATACCCTCAGCCAATATTCTGTTTGGGGCCAAGGTACAATGAGTATGACAGCCCTCACTGTGCATGCTTCAACCAGAAGATGATTAAGCAGAGGGCAAGGACTGTCTAAGATTGTCTAAGGTTGCTGTGGCATCAGCCAAGTCTGCCATAGGTGGCCTGCAGAAAAGAAGGAATGAGAAGTGCCTACACAAGAAGTATATAAGGGAGGATAACGATATTCCATCAAAATCTGATGACTTCCTGGGCTTGAGGACATTGGGTCTGATGAGGTGCTTTTGCATCTCCCAACCCTGACATCTACAGATGGACTGACACCTCTGGTCTTACCTTTCAGGAGGCTGCCATGAACTTGGGCAATAGAGCATCCTCAGAATGGCTTCTATGCAATAAAAGTGCCAAGAACTAAGAGAAACCAGTTGTGACTCAGAGGCACAATCTCAAATAGATCACTCAACAACAGTTATTAAACAAACAAATCAAATGCTTAGTGTTTTTATCCTATAAATGTGTCCTGAAACAAACCTGTATTCCCTGTCCTGATGAAATCTGTGACGCCCGTGCACTAGCCCAGTAATCAAGGAGCCTCAATCCTCACCACTAGCACCAGTGAGGGGCGTGCACATTGGAAAGGATAACAAGTACACACACAGTAAAGTACAATTTCCCTTAAGAGCGTACTGAGATCACAGGCAGTCTGGGGCTGGTTTCTCCCTTTCTTTCCAGATCCCCAATAGGACTCCCCACTGACACAGCTGTAGGATACAGATATCAGCCAAATGGTCAAGCCAGAACCTCCAGCACCCTCTCTGTCTAACCAATGCTTCATGTCCCTGCCAAAGTAGCTGACACAGACACACTGAGATATGAATTGTATACAAACACACAGACACTCCTGGGGAAGGCTGGCACTGGTTCTCCAGATATGCCCCCTCCTGCCCAGACTATAAGGTGGAAATCAACAACCAGTACTTAATCAGCTACTATAAGGCCCTTCCCAAAGGGTGACCAGTTCCACTGTGTGCTATTACTAAGTGTAACCCAGGGCTAATGCTATTGGAGTGGCTAATACAGTATCACCAAATACATGCAAGTATCTTGAGAGCCTAAATTATCTCTACACAAAACAGCCACAGTTGAAAGGTTTAAAATATTTAATAATAAATAAAAACACAAGACAGTATTCATCAATTCAACACAGTGCTAACAGAGAGTAGAGAAATCACAGGAAAATACTTTAAATTGTAGGATGGTCTGACATAAATATAGAAAACAGCTAGATTAATCTGGCTATAGTCCTATCTGTCTCAGAGAAACTATGTTCTAAGTTCTGCTTACAAGGCAAAGTGCTGGTGAAGTTGTCAGCTCTGAAGACAAATACAAAATGCTAAATCTTTCTCTCTGAGAAAGTCTTAAATTGATAATACACATTACTGCTGAGTCATTTCAGATTACATCATTCTTGACACTGGTACTTAGATTTCCCAGGTTTACAAAACTTAAAATGTTAACATTTATTTTTGTAATTTGCACCTGCCAGGAAGCCATAGCTATAAAAGACACTTTACATGTAAAACTTAGTAATTATCTCCGTCTTAGAACAATAGAAAGAATTTCCTAGCCCAGACATCCTGTATCATAATTTGAGATCAAACAGACATAAAATGCTGTACTTATCTGCTTTCTTCTAGCAGGGTGCACTGTGGTTACATTTTTGAAGCTCAGAACATTTGTTACATGCGTTACACAAGCCTTTGGATCATATTAATATTTATAATGACATAGAATTATTTACAAAATTCTGTCTAGCTAGGCTGGCAGCCTTCATATTTCTTCTCCCACAGAGAACTCAAGATAGTATTTCAAGTGACCCTTGAGAAACGTTGCTTGAGAGGATTGAGTCTATCTAGGCATACCTTACCCCATTCTCCACTTGAGCCCATCTGCATTGGCATTGCTAATCCCACTGCGGTGATACACTGACATATCATATGCTTGCAACCCTAGGCTCCATCATAGCAACTTGGCATTTTGCTGGCTGGCTCAGTGTTACCATGTTAGGGGTTTGTGATCTGTAACTGCAGTGAATTTCCTTCCATACAGGTAAGGCTGAAGTTTCTGCAATGCCCACACTATGGCTAGACGTTCCTTTTCTGCAGCTGCATAGCATTCCTCCCAGGGTTGGAGACTACGACTGAGATAAACCACTGGGTGCTCTTTTCCCCTCTGAAGAAATCTGGATAAGTACAGCCCCTGCCCCATGGTTGGAAGGTAGCATCCACATGCACAACAAATTATTTGCTGTAATCTGGACTGGCTAAAACAGGGGGTTCTCCTAAAGATTCTTTAAACTTCTGGAATAACTGCTCACATGATGGGGTCCACACTGCCTTATCTGGCCTATTTTTCCTTGTCAGGTCTGTGAGGGGAGCAGCTGTGGTACTATAACTAGGGACAAACTTTATGTAGTATACTACTGTCCCTAAGAATGCCTTCACCTGCTTTCTGGTAAAAGGTGCAGGTCATGCCTGAATGGCTTCCACTTTGGCAGGTTCTGGCCTGATCTTACCACTCCCTGCTCTATGTCCCAGGTAGGAGACTTCTGCCATACCCACCTGACATTTGCTAGTCTTAATGGTCAATCCTGCCCTCTGTAGTCTGCCCAGCACCTCCCTGACATGCTGAAGGTACTCTTGCCAGGAATGGCTATAGATGGCAATATCATCTAGGTAAGCAAGGGCAAACCCTTCTGCTTCTGCTAGGACAGGATCTACCAGCCTCTGGAAAGTTGCTGGGGCATTTTTCATCCCAAAGGGCATCTTTGGAACTCATACAAGCCAAAAGGAGTCACAAATGCTGACCTCTCTCTAGCATTGGGAGTCAAAGGCACCTGCCAGTAACCCTTGGTAAGATCAGTGGTGGTAAGATACTTAGTCCCACCCAGCTGCTCTAGGGATTCATCTGTCCTAGGCATGGGGTAAGCATCTGACTCTGTGTGACTAATTTCCTGTAGTCCACACAGAATCTGGTGCTGCCACCCTTATTTCGCACCAGCAACACTGAGGAGGCCCAGGGACTGCTAGACTCCTGAATTACCCCTAGTTCCAACATTTCCTGTATCTCCACCCTCAGAGTCTGTTTGTCTCTCTCAGGCACCCTATAAGGAGCCTTCCTAATAGGCCTTTGGGGTCCTGTATCCACGTGGTGCTGCACCAAGTGTGTGCACCCTGGTTTCCCAGTGAACATGACCCCAAACTCCTGTAACACTGCTCGAATTTCTTGAACCTCAGTAGGAGATAGCTGCTGGGACATTGCTACCCCCTCCACTGAGGTGTCAGTCCAAGCCTCACTGAGGAGATCAGTCACCAGATCTCCCTCAGACTCCTCCTACAATCCACCACAAATACTCAGAACAAGGGCCTCCCTGCTATGGTAAGGTTTCATCATGTTAACATTGTACAATTTTTGCTACTGCCTCCTGCCATGTAGTTAACATCACTGACCTTCCTTACCACCTTATAAGGTCCCTCCAAGGCTGCCTGCAGCTTGTTGTGTCTGACAGGAATGAGAACTATTACCTGCTGCCCTACAGCATACTCTTTAACTCGAGCATTCTTGTCATACCAGAGCTTTTTCTGCTGTTGGGCTTCTGCCAGGTTCTCCTGGGCCAAGCCCATGAGTTCCCTGAGCCTTGTCCTGAGGTTTAGGACATACTCCACACAGATTCCTTGTGAGATTCACACTCGCCCTCCCACTCATCTCAAATTAAATCTAAAGGTCCCCTCACCCTGTGCCCATACAGCAACTCAAAGGGTGAAAAACCTGTGGATTCCTGGGGAACTTGTCTGTAAGCAAACAGCAGATGGGGCAAATATTTCTCCCGCTCCCTCTTAAACTGGTCTGCAAATACCTGTAGCATGGACTTGAGTGCAGAGTTTAACCTCTCAACAAGACCATTAGTCTGAGGATGGTAGGGGGTGAGCTTTAGGTGCTTCACCCCACAGTACTTCCACAGACAAGCCAGCAGGTCTTATGTGAAATTGGCACCTCTGTCAGTATTTTTTTTTTTGGGAAACCTATCTAACAAAGCATTTCCCACCCTTTCTGCCTCAGTAGAGGACAAAGCCACTGCTGTAAGCTCTGAAGACAAATACAAAATGCTAAACCTTTCTCTCTGAGAAAGTCTTAAATTTATAATACACATTACTGCTGAGTCATTTCAGATTACATCGTTCTTGGCACTTCTACTTGTTTTTTTAGACTCGCAGAACTTAATTTATTTTTGTAATCTGCACCTGCCAGGAAGCCACAGCAATAAAAAAACACTTTACATGTAAAACCTAATAATTATCTCTGTCTTGGAACAGTAGAAATTTTCCTAGCCCAGACATCCTGTCTCCTAGCTTGATCAAACAGTCATAAAATGCTTTACTCATCAGCTTTCTTCAAGCAGGGTGCACTGTGGTTACATTTTTGAAGCTCAGAACATAACACAGTTTCTTACATGTGTTGCACAAGCCTGTGGATCATATTACTATTTAAAATGGCATAGAATTATTTACAAAATTCTATCTAGCTAGACCGGCAGCCTTCACAAAGTCCTTCATGACACATTTGTAGGACAAAAGCACTAAACCTTTTTTTCTTTCTTTTTAATACATTTTACATTTGTTGGTTAGCTGTTACCTAGTAGTCTATTTAGGACTGTACCAGTGAATCACAATAGTGCTTCCTCTCAAACCAGAATGCTCTTATCAGTTGGTCCAGATGCTTCAATACAGGCATACGGTTTAGATAGCTGTGATTTGATTTCTGAGTGTGAGAGCAGTGTTCCCTCATTATTGGGGCATGACTGCATCCCCTTTCAGAAATTGAGATAACTTACATCACATATAAGGACCTCAAGGGCAACCACCCCGAAACTCAGCAGTCATCTACCAACTTGCCTAGCAGGAACTGCATGGGGTGTCTTATCTTTCTGCTTACTAGGTTCCCTCTAAAGACCTTAATGAAGTCACTAAGGATTTTGTCATTTTCTTAAGAAACTGGAGCCAGTGTCGGGGGAGTGGGCCCTAGTCTTGAAAGAAGAAGAAGAGATGCAGCCCCTAATGGAATCAGATTCCATTAATTCATAAGTGGATGAAGTGGTCTAGGTTGACCAAATGTGCCCTTCTCATTGTAAGTCACAAATTAAATGCAATTTATCTTCTGCCCCTCCACCAGAGGTTTTCTTATTTGGTATTAAACTGAAGAGCATGAAGATGCATTTCATGTGGGAATCTGGAGTTTTCAGTAGCCCAGAATAGATGCAGAGACCTCCTGGGTTTACCTTTGCCAAAATCTGTACCAATACCTCTAGTGATAGAAATGTTGGTGGTTGATGTATGCATTAATAAGCAATCTTTGGAGCCAGCCTCCCATCCCGTTGCTCCATGAAACCTCATTTTCCTTGTAGGTTCAGGTATTCCTGTTATCTTTTTAAAACTCCATGTGATGTCCATGGAAGATCTGCTGGGGCTCCAGCCAAAAATTCACTTCCCAGTGACAAACCTCATTGTCATTGTGGGGTCAGGGATTCCTATTCTTATCTTTTTAAAACTCCCTGTGATGTCCATGGAAGATCTCCTGGGCTCCAGCCAAAAATTCACTTCCCAATGACAGGGAAAGTAGAACACTGGACCACTTTGGGAAGATGGTGTACACCTCTGCTCTCATTGTTTTCTTGGCTGTCATTTGCCAAATAAGCAAATTAAAGTAACAGGTGGACACTTTTCTCAGTTAAAGGGCAAGGTTGGGGAGATACCAGGCAAACCTCTGAGAGAGATTGATACAGTGGCAGACTTATGCAGCCTGTATTCCCCACTAAATCGCTCGATAAAATGACTGTATTGTTAATGCATCCTGACTACAACACAGGTTTTCACACAAAAAATAGTCTTTTCCATAGCGGCATAACAAAGAAAAACAAGAAAAGGGGAAAATTAAATTGCTGCAAGAAAAAAAATGGCAAGATCAAAAAGTGAACCCTGAGACACCAAGAAGAAACATTTGTGACTTAGAACTTGTTCCAACCTCAAAATCCCACTCCAAACCACCATCTATCTAAATTTCTCTTCTCCTCCTTCTGGAAACCTCACCAATCAAGATCTGGAGGCTGCCTGTGCCTTTTTATGAAAGAGACTGGAAAAGAAAAAATAATAAGACTCCTCAGTTCTGAAAATATTAGCTTAGTGGTGCAGACTACTCATGTAAAAGCCAAAGTTCTCAGAAATCTCTCCAGCACCCAGGGCACAATTATTTGGTTCCACCTGTTACAAGATCACTTGTGACAAGAAGCCATTGAGGGAGTACCAGAACCAGAAGTGGGTAATAGATTTTACTCAAGGCTGTACCTAGCATTAAGCAAAAAAATGGTCCTTAGAGGCTTGAACCTAGATTTGTCAAATATAAGCTAATTTCTAAAGATTCCAAAGTTCAAAAATGTTAACCTTGTAAGCTCTGTTGCATCTGCTCCTTCTCCAGGCTTTAATGGCAGCATTGGGTTTGAAGTATGCCTACCGCCATATACACATATCCAAGGCAGGTAGGTAGTACCTCATTTTTGAAGCGGAGGGATCCCATTTCCAGTTCATCTCTTTACCCTTTAGTTAATTGACTGCACCCAGGTATTTACAGAATATTGTGGCTCCAGTAATTATTTGGTTTGCAGAATCGAAGGTAGTGCCATCCATTTTTACCTGGATGATTGCCTATTACAGGCAACTCTGGGGAAACTGCAGAAGATCTGCAATTTACCAATGTCCTTCTTTTCTTATGTTGCATTATTCTTGGTGTGGGATTTTCTGCCTCAGGCAACCCGTACATCGGCTCCTGTACAAAAAGCTTCAGCTTGGCTGTTGTAGTTGTGTGGGATGTCACATGTAGGGCAATAAACCAGGGACATTAAATGTGACGTCTGCACGCACAGACCCCAGAAATTTTCAGCCGCAGATGACCATCACATTGTGTGCTTTGCTCCTTCACCATAAGACGTCCTAAAGAAACCCCTTGAGGTTTTCTTCTTTAACATCTAGCTAAAGCTTGGATGTCCTTCTATTCTGATGTTGCAGTATTCATAACAGTAAGGAGTAGCTGCCTGCAGCGCCACCATCTGACCAGTATACCAAAGTCTTTGTCTTGGAGGGTATGTGTGACGTCGGCTACGATTGCCATAAACCGGCGTCCGGTATAAAGGTGACGTCTGCACGTACCCTCCTCAGAATTTTTCTGCCGCAGTGATCATTGGATGCCCGTTTACCAGTTCTACCTTACTTCATGTTTTATCAAATGACTAGTTATGAGTATCAAGACCAGACGACCGTTTGGACCACTCAGATAAGTGCCCACTTGGGTTTTTTCTTACTTGTTTTGCTTGCTGTTTTAGACTTGCATGCCAGCTAGGAAAGGGAAGTGTGCTTGTGGGAGACAGATTCCTCACTCGGACACGCATGATAAGTGTGTTTTTTGTCTAGGCGAGTCCCACGACCATACATCCTGTTCTATCTGTAAGTCATTCGTCCCCAAAACACTTCGTAGCTGACTAGTGGCTTTAAATCTTTACCTTGAGAATCAGAGACTCAGACGTTTGGGGTTAGGCAAGGAGGGAGTAGTAGTATCATCCGACAAGCTGACTCAGAAGAAGAAACTTAGGCCCAAATCCCAGGCTGCACCTCAGGCGTCCGAACCGGCTGCAGAGGCGCTAGAAGACCCGGAGTCTGTTCAGACGATGGTCTCCCAAATAAGCCCAGGAACCACAGTGGAAGCCGGGGTGCGGGATACCGAAGGTACGTCCACTGAGGTATTTCAGCCATCAGAGTCTGATGGTGGAGGGGGAACCAGGGCTCACCTTCTCTGAAGCGCCTGCTCCTCCTCCTCTTGCTAGGCCCGACGTCTGTTTCTCCCTTGTCTACCACACCCTTGAAAAGGAAACGGAAGTCCAAACAATTTGAACCCCCTCAAATGTCAGGCTGGGAATCCTTTTCCCAAAGCCTCTTTAAGGTCTCAACCCCCACTTACTCTCACTCCTCAATCAACTCATGTGTCTGATGAGGAATATTCATCCTCTGAGGAATCCTTCTCTTATGAGACTCAAACTGAATCCCCCAAGGAGTTCATTAATCCAGATAAAGAGGATTCTATTTCTCCAGACTCCCCAGGGGAAGAATTTAGTTTTGGGGATACTGTCTCCCTCATGAGGGAACATTCCAAGTGGCAGGCCCCTGAGGTCTCAGATTCTAAGAAAAGATACTTTTACATTCTGCAAATGGAGCAGCCCGCTCACTCAGCTGTGCCCCCTTTACTCCCTGCATTTCAAGATGCATTCTTGGCTGCTTCACAGTCTCCTGACTCCCATACTCCAGCAGCAAAATGACCTGACAGATTTTATTGGGTTCCCCAGGACACCCAATTTCTTTACAAGAACCCTCCTGCTGACCCAGCTGTTATAGCTGTTTCTGCAGACAAGACCTCCAGACAGCTTCCTTCCTCTGCTCGTTATCCAACTGATAGTAAATTTATGGACAGAGCAGGTAAAAAGGTCTACGCATCTTCCTTGTACTTGATACAATTTCTAAGGCTTCCAGCCCTTCTTTCTGATGTCCATGACTCCCCCACCAGAGTACAATTAAACTCTCTCCTCTCCACAGCATCACAAGTGACAAGGCACTCTGTTAAGTGCAGCTACGATGATGTGGAAGCTGCTTCCAAAGCTGCTGCTTCTGGATCAGTGCTACATTGTTACTCCTGGGTACAGCTACAACCCCAGTCCATGGATGTTCAGACCAAACTTCTGGATGCTCCGTTAGACAATAAGGCACTTTTTGGACAAGCCTCTGCTGAGCTCCTCAAATCCCCTCCAAGAGAAGGGAAAAGAGTTGCAAAATCTAAAACACCTTTTGGTGTCCCCCATTCCTAGATGTCATAGAAACTACCTTCAAAAACCATCCTTTGTACAAAAGGAATCATTTCCCTCAACACAACAGTCCAGGGGACATAAGCAGCAGAGAAAGGCTTCTACCCTAAGACTGTCCTCAAGATCTTCTGCCACTCCCTTTCAGAGACAGCCTGACCATCCCAGGCCCCCTCCACTGTGACTCACCCACCCTGCATCCAGAAACTCCCTTATCCCTCCGTCTCACTCCCTCCCTCCCCAGAATGTTTCTGGTCCTCAGGAAAGAGGGTCCCTGGAGACCTATCCTGGATCTTTCCTTTCTCAGTCCTTTCCTTCTCATACCCAGCTACAAAATGATAACCTTACCTATTCTCCTGCCTCTAATCCCCCTCCCCCCCAGATTTCATGGCAGCTCTAGATCTCAAGGATGCCTACCTACACATCTCCATCCATCCAGATTACAGGAAATTCCTCAGATTTTCTATTGGCCCCTGCCATTTTCAATTCTCTGCTTTGCCCTTTGGTCTATCTACAGCACCCAGAGTGTTCACCAAGTGTCTAGGCTCCTTCATTGCAGGACACAGGGTATACAAATATATCCCTGCCTAGACGACCTCCTAATCCTGCACCAAGACCACCAACTTCTACTCCTCCATTTGCAGCAGGTGTCACACACCATTTCTCTTCTGGGATTTACGATAAATGTAGAAAAATCTCACCTGACTCCTTCTCAGGACATGATTTTTCTGGGATGCAGACTGCACGGACTGCATGAAAGCCTTCATACCGGACCAAAGGATTTAGGAACTCTGTCTGTACTTCAACCAGACCCTTTCCCGAACCTTTCTTACAGCTCAGGAATTTCTGAAACTATTAGGCCACATGGCATCCCTTATATACATGCTGCATTTGGCAAGACTACACGTGCAAAATTCAGTGGGTACTGAAAAATCTAGGGAACAAACATTCTCAACCCTTGGATGTGCCCCTCCCCCTTCTCCCTTGCTTAGAGTGAGATCCAATGGTGAATATCTGCAATACAGACCAACCCAGGCCTCCACCTTCAGACCCCAGCTCAACTTCAATGCCTTTACACTGATGCTTGGGACCTAGGATGGGGGGGCAGTGTTGCAAACAAATCAACAACACCTCTCAGTACAAGGCAAATGATCCACACTAAGAGTAAAAGACCACATCATCATCAAGGAAATGAGAGCTTTGCTGTTAGCCCTACTAACATTCCAACCCTCTATCATGCCAGGAACCTTAAAGGTAATCACAGACAAACATGATAGTTCTGTGGTGCATAAACAAACAAGGAGGGACCAGGTCATACCCTCTATGCAGACTGGCAATTCAGATTTGGAATCTAGCAGATTCTCTCAGAATACACCTGTTTGCCATGTATATATCTTCCCAACAGAATGTGATGGCAGATGTACTCAGCAGAACCTCAGCCCCCTCTCACGAATGAATGCTGCAGAGGGAGGTTATTCTAGACCTGATACACAGGTGGGATATTCCACAAGCAGACCTCTTTGCCTCCCCAGACAACAGGCAGATGCCCAACTTCTGCACAAAGAACCCACACCCACAAGCATGGAAAGTGGACGCCTTCTCCTTTTCATGGGGGGGGGGTGTTCCTATACGCGTTCCCCCCTTTGACTCTGATCCAGAAATTTCTCCTGAAAATTCAGAGGGACAAACCAAAAATCCTATTGGTGACCCCCTTTTGGCCAAGATAGCATTGGTTTCTCTAGCCAAAGGCAATCACCACAGGTTACCTCACCGGATAGACCTGCTCACACAGAACAACAGGTGTCTGCTACACCTGCAGGTGAACAATCTAAAACTGACCTTATGGTTGATAGAATCCTGATCCACCTTACAGACACCTTTACTCAGAGGACGTACTTAATGTTCTGCAGGAGGACAGAAAACCCAACACTAGGAGAAACTACTTGGCTAAATGGCTCAGATTCTCCAATTGGTGTCATAGGAACAAACAGGATCCCCTCACTACCTCCATCCCTAGGGTCCTGTCCTACTTGTGTGAGCTACTCCAAACAGGACTGTCTGCCCATTTCACCTCCCCTGGCATCCAGACTGGAAGTCAAACTGTTTTTAAGAGGAGTACTCCAAATGAAACCCACGGAAACCCGTCCCTCCTCCTTGGGATCTAAACTTTGTATTAGAAAAGCTAACACTATCTCCTTTTGAACCAGCACATTCTGCTTCTCTGAAATTTTGTACATTCAAAACAGTTTTGCTAATTGCCCTCACATCCGCCAGGAAGGTTTCTGAGATCCAAGCCCCGATGGCCACATCCCCCTACCTAGTCTTTCACAGGAACAGTGGTGCTCAGGACCAACCCCTCCTTCATACCCAAGGTAGTTAATGAACTCTTGTTGTATCAAACCATTGACCTACCTGTCTTCTACTCCATCCTCAAAATGCTACAGAGAGGACCCTTCACTCTGGACATGCACAGACAACTAAGATATTACCTAGACAAAACCAAAGACATCAGGAAATCACAATAGTTATTTGTTTCCTTCCATCCCAGAGCACTTGGGAAAGCTGTATCTAAGCAAACCATTGCCTCATGGATCCCCGAGTCCATCTCCTTCTGCTACTCCTACCTTAGAAAAACCTTACAGGGCAGTATCAAACTACATTCCACCAGAGCAGCTGCCTCTTCTTTTGCCTTTTTCAAAGGCATTGATTCCCCTTCTATTTTAGAGGCAGCCACTTGGACTTCAGTGCACACCTTCACCAAACACTACAAGCTGGATATGGCATCCCGTGCTAGAGCCGGTTTTACCAGAACTATCCAACAGGGTCTCCTGGACCAAGGAAACCCTTCCTCCTCCTAGGATCATACTTAAAGCTCTGGTACTCTCCCTACTGTTATGAATACTGCAACATCAGAATGGGACATAGAATAGTTGTGTAAGACCTTACCATAACCATAGATGTCTTTCTCTGTTATGTTGCAGTATTCAGTCCCACCCACCTATCCCCTGTTTCTTGCTTCTGCTATAGTAGGTATTTTATGAACACCTGTGGCCAACTTCTTCCCCAAATCTCTACCTACATAACCTTATTACTGCCCTGTCTCTAGCAGGCATGCAAGTCTAAGGGTCTCAGTTAGGACCCCCCTGAAAACCTCAGGGGCACTAGTATATGCAGCAGAAACTATTCTGAGGAGGGTACATGCAGATGTTACCTTTATACCTAATGCCGGTTTATGGCCCTCGTAGCCGACATCACACATACTTTCCAAGACAAAGACTTTGGTATACAGGCCGGACGGTGGCATTGCAGGGAGCTACTCCCTACTATTATGAATATTGCAACATAGAAGAGAAAGACCTCTATGGTTATGGTAAGGTCTTACACAACTATTCTTTTGTTGTAGTAATCTTTAGCTGATGTCAGCAAAAAAGGGCAAATGTCAATGCGGCGCCAGATACCCCATAAAGACATGCACAACCATTGCGTTTTTTTGCTTAGGCCGGAAGCATGATCACAACGCTTGCTCTGTCTGACAGTCTTTCATTCCTAAGACCCTATGCAGCTGTCTGGCTGCACTTAATCTCTACTTAGAAAACCAATGACTTAAAAAATTAGCACTCAGGATGGATCCCGTATCGGAAGCCCCAACTGAACCTCTGAGAAAGGCGGCCAAGATTCCTAGGGCCTCTTCCACTGGCGCTCTGCTTTCAGATGCCTCGCCAGCTACCATGAATCTATATCTTACACTTCCCAAATAGCCTCTCCACAAGAGTATTATTACCCAGATGAAGAATCCATTGAAGGGGATTCCCTTCCTGAGGATATCACCTTTGGTGAAATCCTAACCAAAATGAAGGAGTACTTAAAATGGGACACCTCACAAATGTCTGATACTCAAAAAGAGTATTTTGGACTATTACAAGTGGAATCTTTCTCCCCTTCTGCCATTCCACTTGTCACTCCTGCCTATTTAGATGCCTTTTCCTTAGCATCAAAACACTAGATTCTCAGCTACTTGCCCCTAAGAGGTCAGACTGCTTCTAGAAGGTGCCTGATGACCAGAAATTTCTAGTCAAACCTCCCCTGGCAGATCCTGCTGTGATTGCCATTTCACCAGATAAGCAATCCAGAATCATTCAGTCTGCATCTCTCTTACCTACGGACAAGGACAGCAAAACAATGGATAGAATTGGAAAAAAGGTTTACACCTCTTCCACACTGGCCTTTAAAGTCATCAGCTGTCAAACCTATATAACCAGATATGCTGTGGACCAGGTCTCTCAAGCCGGTACTCTCCTGGCTGCTACTCCAGACTGCCCCACTAAGTCTGACATATTTTCCAAACTGTCTGGCTGCCCAAGTAGCCAGACACTCCATTAGATGCAGTTATTATGCTGCAGAGGCCTCTGCACATTCTGCAGCATCTGCCACTGTACTTGGAAGATATTCCTGACTTCGTCTGCAACACTTACAAGAAGACTTCAAATCTAAAACCTTAGATGACCCTTTCGACCCTAATTTCCTGTTTGGTAAACAGTCAGCAGACCTATTCAAAAATTTGCAGGAAAAGAGTAAGGAACTGCAAGACATCAAGCATCTTCTGGTGTCCCCTATTTGTAAATATTACAGGAATTACCTTGCCAATGCCACCTTTGTCAGAAGAAACCCTGCCCCAGCTGGACCTACCTCTTCTGGACACAGAAGACGGGCCAGAAGACAAACCCCTTCCAGGCCAGCTGTCTCTCAGCCCCCCCTCTAGACAGCCCTTTCAAGATAGGAGTCCCAACAACTGCCTTGCCCTCCTTCCCCTTTCTGCCTGCCTCTCCCACTGCCCCCCCCCTTTGGAAAACCATCACCACAGAGAAATGGGTTCTGGCTATTATTCAAAAAGGATACTTCCTGTCCTGGAAAGAAAGGCCACCCTTAAGGGGTGTCCCCTTCCCCCCAAAAATCAGAGACTCCTCTTCCCACAGATTCTGACAGACCTTCTGAACCTGGACACCATAGAACTTGTCCCTCCAGGCCAGGAAGGAAAGGGCTTCTATTCAAGACTATTTCTGGTCCCAAAATAAGGTAGACCATGGAGACCAATTCTAGACCTGTCTTTTTTAAGCCTATTCTTAAAAATTCCCACCTTCAGAATGTTGTCCCTACCAAGTTTACTCCCTTTCATACCAGCCCAGGCTTTCATGGCCACACTCGACCTGAAAGAAGCCTATCTGCACATGCCCATTCTACTGTCCCTCAGAAAATTCTTACATTTTTCTGGACCCTCCTCTCACTTCCAATTTACTGCATTGCCCTTTGGTTTGTCCACTGCCCCCAGAGTGCTCACAAAATCCCTGGAACCTGCCATAGCCTATTGCAGAACACAAGAGATCCAGATTTACCCCTACCTGGACAACATCCTGATCCTAGCAGACTGCAAGGAAACCCTGCTAATCCATCTAGAGTTCACCATGTGCCTACTACAAAGACTGGGGTTCACCCTCAACTTCCCAAAATCCTCCTTGACCCCAGAACAATATAAAATATTTCTGGGTTGCGGGATCAAAACAGACATAATTAAAACCTTTCTGTCCCAGGACAAGGTCAGCTCCTTGACCTCCCACTTCAAAGCCCTGGTGCAGACCAAGCAAATAACTGCAAGGCAATTCCTACGGACCCTGGGCCTAATGGGAGTCACCCTATGCTACCACTAGCCGGAATGCACACTCAAAAGCTACAGTGGTATCTAAAAAATGTATGGTCACAGCACCAACATCCTCTAGAGCAAGAACTCTCTCTCCTGCCCTGCCTACAGTAAGAATTAAAATGGTGGATTCCGCAAGTTCAGCTGAATCTGGGCCTTCCTCTGCAGCTACCACTCCCAAACCAGTTCATGCATACAGATGCTTCAGACTTAGGATGGGGAGCCACAATGGCAAGCTACAGGGTTCAAGCAAAGTGGCACCCTTCCTTAAAGCACAACCGCATCAATGTGAGGGAAATGACAGCAGTCCTTCTGGCACTGAAAGCCTTCCTTCCACTCCTACAACCAGGTGTTTTCCAAATAATAACGGACAACACCACAATTATGTGGTACCTCAACAAGCAGGGAGGGACAAAAGCGTACCACCTTTGCAGACTAACCTTACTAATCTGGGTCCTAGCCTCACAACACAACTTGTCCTTGCAGGTATCCTACATCCCCTCGCAAGACAGCAAACAAGCAGGCCTTTTCAGCAGGACATCCTCTTCAAATCACGAATGAATGCTGGACAGGAATGTCTTTCTAGATATTGTCCACCGGTGGGGCACACCTCAAGTAGATTTGTTTGCCTCCCCCCAGAACAACTGCAGACCTTCTGCTCCAAGACCTACTCCCCACTAGTTTGGAGAGTAGATGCATTCAGCATTTCATGGAAGGGAAGGTTTCTATATGCCTTTCCTCCCTTCCCGTTAATTCAAAAAGTCCTGCAGAAAATCAGGAGAGACCAACCAAAAATCTTGTTGGTGACCCCCTACTGGCCAAGGCAGCACTGGTTCCCCCTACTTATCAATCTAGCCAAGGGCAGTCACCACAAGTTACTCCACAAGGTGGACCTTCTGACACAATAAAAGGGAACCATCATCCACCCACACTTGCAGATATTGTTACTGACACTGTGGGTGATAAACTTCTAATTCCCTTCAGGCATCACTACTCAGAGGATGTGTTTTCAGTTCCGAGGGAGGACAGGAAACCTACTACAAGAATATCTTGCTTAGCTAAATGGGAGAGATTTTCAAAATGGTGTCTGAGCAAGGGCAGAGATCCATGCATCCCAGCTGCCCCCCCCCCCCCCTTGTAAAGGGAGGACTCTGTTACTCTTCAGTGAATGTCTGCCTTTCAGCAATCTCAGCCTGCCTGCCACTAGACCCTCCCATACTAGCCAGGCTCAATGTGAAGCTATTCCTAAAAGGGGTCTTACACATCAGACCACCAAGGAAACCCATCCCACCACCATGGGACCTGAACTTCATCCTGGAAAAACTAACCCAGTCTCCATTTGAACCTGCTAGTACTGTTACTCTGCAAATGTGCACATGGAAGACAGTTCTGCTAGTGACCGCAACTTCATCCAGAAGGGTGTCTGAATTGCAGGCCCTAATGGCCTGCCCCTCCATACACTACCTTCCACAAGGAAAGGGTAACACTAAGACCTAACCCTTCCTTTATGCCGAAGGTGGTCAATGATCTGTCCTTAAACCAATCTACTCATCTACCCACCTTCTACACCTCTCCTACCAATGAAAGTAAGAGAATACTCCACTCCTTGGACGTACACAGACAGCTATGATTTTACCTAGACAAAACAAAAACCATCAGAAAATCCAATCAGATCTTTGTTTCCTTCCACCCCAGGGCCCTGGGCAAGGCAGTCTCCAAACAAACCATAGCATGTTGGATTAGAAAAGCTATTTGCCTATGATGTTCTTCATGTTTCACTGTTGCAGTCATCACATTTGGGTTATCCCTGCCAGGGTAGCCCTCAGTTAGCCTGAATACCAGAGGCTTAGTATTTCTGCATCGGTTGCTGTTGCTCCAGGACTGACGTCACGTTGTTAGTGGTATAAAAACAGGCAGCCGATGCCATTACATCAGTCTTTCTTGCCAAGGAGCCTGAAGCAGAAGCAGTTCGCACCAGTGCCGGTCGGATGCTACCTGAGTTGTTAGTTTCCGAATTGAAGTTGAAGCCTTCTAAAGCTAAGTACCCCATTGGGGATCCTTTTTTCTTGCTCTAACCAATGTCAAAAAAAGTAAAAAAATTGTCTCGTCTGGGGAAAGCAAATACCACACCGAGACCTTCATTCCTACTGCGTCACTTGTTTAGGCCCAGACCACAATGTCCCCTGCTATTGCTTTTGTGATTTGTTCAATGCCAGAACTGTACATCGTTGGGCCCTTATTGTTGCTAGATATTTTCGCTGTCAGTCCTCGACTTCCGAAATGGCTTCGGTAATCCATCTGACAACTGATCTTCTGAAAAAAAAAAAAAACATAAGGATAAAGACAGAGACAGATCGCACAGGTCTAAAACTGCCGACGAGGCTTCCGTTAAGCTAGTCATCAGTTCTCCGGCCCTCAGTGAAGTGCTTTCGCAGCCTCCGATGCCTGCTTCTCTGGATTTGCAGGCCACTACTGAGACCCTTTCGGAGTCCAGTATGCCGCAAGACTCTTCTTCAACTAAGGATCCTGCGGATGTCTCTACCTTATGGATCCGGAGCTGCTGAGCAGACACCAGCTTCTGAGGAAGTACTTTGCATTACCGATACTCGACACAAACCGACTTCGTTTGCGTCTTCAGTTCTTTCGATAACAACCGAGTTTCTAAGGCCTCGGAGTGCGAACCACACCCAAAAAATGACGACTCAAGCTCAGGCCCCTGCATCCTTGCCTCAGTCTCAAATGCTTAAAATGGCGGAAGATATTATAATGCTTATTAGGGGAAGCCAGGCTACCCCTTCCAAAAGAAAGAGACTTGTTCCCAGTAGTTTTATCTGAACAGAAGTCCGATGACTCTGATGCATCTGAATATGAAGATATGCAGCCCCTCTTTGCTTATGAGGATTCTGATGCAGAGGAATCTATCCCTTCAGCCTCTCCACCTGAGGATTTTTCCTTTGGGGAAACCCTTTATACTTTAAGGGAGAATTTCCAGTAGGAATGTCAGGACTATCCTCAGTCAAAAAAGAGTCTCAGGGAATTCTTAGATCTTCCACAGCACAGACCTGGGGCCATTCCTCCTGCCCTGGATGTTGTGGATGATGTTTTGATGGAATCCAGTCCGACTCCTGACACCCTCCCTCCTGCTCCCAGGAAACCTGACAGGTAGTATAGAGTTGCTGACTCTCACAACTTTTTTTTTCAGAAATCCTACTGCTGACCCCAAGGTCATCTCTCAAGGACCTAAAGGAATCAAAGCAACTTCAGCTAAGAATCCCACCCCCTCAGATAGGGATTTCCGTGCATTGGACAGATCGGTTAAAAAAGTATACACCTGTGCTACTCTTGCTATTAGAGCATTAAATTGTCTGTTCCATATGCTGAAATATCAGCAACTTACCATGGAACTCCTCAAACAAAAAATATCTTTTTTCCCTGCTTGTGCAGAAAATAGAATTACAAGAGTTAATGCATTCTGCAAGTTAAGTAACTAAGCACACCTTACAATGTGGTTTTGACGCCCTAGAAGCATCTTGCAGGGCAGCAGTAACTGGTTCTGTACTTGGACATGCTTGGCTTTAGGAACAGACCTTGCCAGACTTTGTCAAATCCAAGTTATAGGACACACCCTTGCACAAAGACAACTTATTTGACACCAAGGCAGATGAGGTCCTAAAAAAAGATGGAAGAAAAAGCTAAATATATGCAGACAGTTAAAGACTTCTTACAAGTCCAGCCACCGACGTTCAGTAGGCATTGCCTTTCCAAGCACTGGTCTTTTCCTGCCCCCCCAGGTCAGCTCAGCCCAGACTCAGGGGAAGCAGGCCCCCCAGACAACAGCCCCAGAGAATGCAGAGCTCTAAGTTCCTCCTCTTCAAAACCAGGGAATGGAAAGCCACCCTCTTATGGTAAGAGCTCGCAATGACTTTACACTTCCACCCCCTCCCTCTGCCCACCTGCACTTGCCTCTAGGAAGAAAACTCTCCTTCCACGCAAGCAACTGGGCCACCATTACCAACGACCGCTGGGTCCTCAACATAGTGTCCCAGGGATACAAATTTTATTTTCATAGTCTGTCAACCCCAAAAGGGTTCCCAGATCTTCCCCCAAACCAGTGGGCAAAGGCCAAAAAGCAAGTCCTTTCCCTCCTCTCTATGAGGGCAGTAGAACATGTTCCTGCAGAACAGATAGGCCTGGGTTTCTACTCTAGACTCTTCCTGGTACCCAGAAAAGAGGGCACATGGCGCCCCATACTCGACCTATCCATTGTAAACACTTTTCTGGTAATACCAAAATTCAAAATGTTCACTCTCCAGCAGCTTCTTCCTAGACTTTCCGAGGATGCTTGGTTAGCCACATTAGACCTAAAAGAGGCCTACCTACACATCCTAATCAGGGAATCATGCAAGAAATACCTACATTTCAGAGCAGGATCACTGCACTTTCAGTTCTCTGCGCTTCCCTTTGGCTTATCCACTGCTCCTGGAGTTTTCACAAAATGTCTGGCTCCCGCCATTGTTTTTTGCAGACAAAGAAATATTCAAATTTACCCATACTTAGATGACTTCCTGATTCAGGCAGACAGTCAGGAAAAGCTGCTAAAGCACCTGACCTTTATAAAGGACCTATTGACCTTCCTGGGGTATACTATCAACGAAAAATCAAAACTAGTACCCACACACAAAAATTGTATTCCTGGGAGCAAGCCTGGACACAGCATCCCAGATGGCATTCCTTACACCAGAAAAACAAACCTACCTGACTACCTACTTCTCTCAACTAGCCACCAGAACCCAGTTATCTGCAAGGAAAATCCTGGAAGTTCTAGAGTTCATGGCTTCTTGCATTCTACTCATTCCATATGAGGAAATTACAATGGTACCTAAAAAGTCTTTGGTGTCAGCACTCTCAAGACCTAGAGACTCTTATACCAGTGATACCTTGTCTAAGGAAAGATTTTCTTTGGTGGCAGCAGCATGCTACCACAACAAGGGACTTCCCTTCTCACTACCCCGTACCGCCCAGACTCTCACCACAGATGCATCACACTATGCCTGGGGTGCACACCTGGATGGTTGGTGCATTCAGGGCCAGTGGAGCCCAAATCAAATACATCTGTGCATCAACCAAAGAGAGATGTTAGCTGTTCAGCATGCACTGACAGTTTTCAGATCCCTACTCTCCCCAGGGCCTCTACTGATCAAAACAGACAACACCATGGTGGTGTGGTGCATCAACAAGCAGGGAGGGACTCACTCATATCCTCTGTGCAGGCTCACCATGACCCTTTGACACATGGCTTCAGCCATGCAACTACACCTGTTAGCACAATTTCCTGCCAGGTTCCCTAAACTCTCTGGCAGACAACCTAAGAAGAAACCTGCTAGACCCACACAAGTGACAGCTAGACCACAGAACCTTTACCCTTTTAACCCAGAAATGGGGCACCCCAAAGGTAGACCTTTTTGCCTCCCACTCCAGTCATCAGCTCAGCAAATTCTGCTCCAGGGAACCTCACAGCAAGGCCTGGAAAGTGGATGCTCTATCCTTCCAGTAGGTAAACCTCTCAGTCTATGCGTTTTCCCCCTCTACCACTCATTTTAAGGGTACTGCTCAAAATAAGGGAGGAAAAATCGAGGACATTCCTGATTGCCCCAGACTGGCCACAGCAGCACTGGTACCCACTGCTGTGCAGCCTGTCGCATCTGCCACCATGGCACCTCTGTCAGATCCCAACACTCCTGACCCAGAAGAATGGAGAATTCATGTATCCCCAATTGCAGACTCTCAATCTGGCAGCCGCCTGGCTTATTCCCTGACCTCTCCTCAAGCTGCCAGTCTAAGCAAAGAAATTCTAGAAGTTATACGTGAGGCCAGATGCCCCAGCACTAGAAAGTCTTATGCTGACAAGTGGAAAAGGTTTTGCACCTGGATCCAGGCTAAGGGAGCCAGAACGGCACATCCCTCCCTACCTCTCATCCTGGATTACCCAGCAGACCTACTACACAAGGGTCTATCCTTCTCTTCTATTAAAATTCATGTCTCTGCCATCTCTCCTCATGTCAGCACAGAGCCACCTCTTTTCTCGCACCCTCTCATCAAACAGTTCCTAAGAGGGGCTAACAACTTGAGGCCACCCAGAAGAGCTCCTACTCTAGCTTGGGACCTAAACTTTGTGTTGGAAAAGCTCACCCTGCCCCCTTTGAACCTGTAGCTTCAGCAGAGTTAACATTTATCAGTTGGAAGACGGCCTTGCTTCTGGCCATCACCTCAGCTAGAAGAGTATCAGAGCTACAAGCACTTATGGCTGTAGAATCATTCATCATTTTCCATGCTGACAGGGGTCTCCTTCAGGACTAACCCATCCTTCATGCCAAAAGTGGTGTCCAGTATGGCTCTCCAATCCATTCATTTGCCCACCTTTTTCCCTAACCCACAAAACAAGGGGGAAGGGATTCTGCACTCTCTAGATGTGCACAGGCAGTTCATATTCTACCTAGACAGAACTAAATCTTTTAGAAAAACTGATCAATTGCTAGTCAGTTTCACTGCAGGAGCAGAGGGCAAGGCCATATCCAAACAAACAATTTCCAAATGGATAGCACATTGCATCCATTTCTGCTACAAGAGCACGGAAAACCTCCCCCCAAGGGGGTCAGGACACATTCCACCAGAGCAACCTCCACCTCTGCAGCTTTCTTCAGAGGGGTCCCCACCAGGGACATCCTGGAGAGGCTGCAACATGGATATCTGTTCATACTTTCACCAAATCCAGGGCAGGCTTTGCCACTGCAGTCTTGCAGGGCATCCTAGCCAGCCCCCAGTCTTCTTGACTATCTCCACCCTTTTCTTCAGCTTTGGGAATCAACCCAAATGTGATGACTGAAACAGTGAAACATGAAGAACATAGTACAGTTGTTTACACTTACCATAAATGTAGATGTTAGAGTGTGTTCACTGTTGCAGTCCTGGTTTCCCTCCCTCCATCATCCTCCTCTCTCTCTCCTTACAAGGAATTTTTGGTATTTACTTTCTACTGGTGGTGTTCTTCCACCATAACCTAGCTCATTGTTGGGGGCTCCTCACAGTTAGGGGAAGAAAAACTGATGTAATGGTGTCGGTTGCCTGTTTTTATACCACTGATGACCTGGCATCATTCCTGGAGCGACAGCAACTGATGCAAAAATACTAAGCCTCTGGTATTTGGGCCAACTGAGGGCTACCCTGGCAGGGATAACCTGAATGTGATGACTGCAACAGTGAATACACTTAAACATCTGCATTTATGGTAAGTGTACACAACTATACTTTATTCACACCATGGAAAAAACTCACACAAGGAGTTAAAGCTCACTCCACTATGGCAGTGGCAGCCTCCAAAGTCTTCTTAAAAGGCCCGGACACTGCTTCCATACTAGAAGCAGCCACATGATCCACCATTCACACTTTCACCAAACACTACAAGTTAGTCAATGTCTCCAGAGCACGTACAGAATTTGCCCAAGCAATCCTGCAGGGCTTTTTATAAACAGCCTCTTCTACCTCCCCCTTCCTTTCAACTAAGTTGTGGTACTCTTCCACACCATGAATACTGCAACATAGGAAAAGAAGGACATAGAATAGTTATGCAAAATCTTACTATAACCATAGATGTCCTTCTCTTCCATGTTGCAGTATTCCTTCCCACCCACCTTGACCCCCTTATCCTTTCTCTCATTCATTACTGATCTGTCTAAGTCTCTTGGGAGTTATGCCCTACCCTGTGACCAATTTGACCACATAATGGCTCCTTGACCCTATGACAGACATCACATGCTACTCTACTCTAGCTGCGCTTTCAAGTTCTGAGGTCTGTGTACAGCCGTCACATTAAAGGTCACTGGTTTATGGCCCTATGTGTGAC
This sequence comes from Protopterus annectens, assembly GCF_019279795.1. Classification (NCBI taxonomy): domain Eukaryota; kingdom Metazoa; phylum Chordata; order Ceratodontiformes; family Protopteridae; genus Protopterus; species Protopterus annectens. The sequence goes on from NC_056744.1 coordinate 793,748,478, forward strand.
CTCCCACGCAACTACAACAGCCAAGCTGTAGCTTTTTTATAGGAGCCGATGCATGGGTTGCCTGAGGCAGAAAATCCCACACCAAGAATACTGCAGCATGAAAGAGAAGGACATCTGTGGTTATGGTAAGATTTTACGCAACTATTCATTCCATGCTTTAAAATATTGGGACTTTTTCCTGAATCTTCAAAAATTTAAGCTCTTGCTGTGGCAGTAAATCATCTTCCTAGGAGCATGGCTAGACACTGTGAGTTCAAATGTGTGTTTTTCCCCAAGTGAGTGTGACCTTCCTAAGTTAATTTAGCTCTATAGCACAACTGTACCGCAGCAGAGAAAATGAGTCTCTAAAGGCGTTAAGGTTCATAGCTTCTTCCATCTTGATGTTGCTACTCGTCAGCTAGAGTATGAGAAGTCCCAATGCTACCTAAGAAACAGGTATCTCAGCATTTGCTTTCTTCATCCTGAAGGTACTCTTAGCCAGACTGCATATGAGGAGGCTCCCGCTGTACCCAAGAAACAGCTGGTGTCAGCATATATGCCGTGGTGTGTCATCTCTCATTTATCCTGTATGACAAAAATCCAGGCACTCGATTTGGACTGAGGCCTGATACCTCTCTTTAGTCATGCATTCTTCAGACACAGCCAATGGGGGCTCACTCAGGGGTTCCAAGATCAGGTTATAAAAGAAAATGCATATTAGAGTGGTTGAAGTGATGGGAGTGATTCTGGCTGTCAAGTTCTTGAAGCAGATTTGGAAACCTGGAATTTTACACATTCTCACAGACAACACAACAGTGATATGATGCATCATCAAGTAAGAGGGCTACATTCTTAACTTCTGTGCAGGCTAGCCATGCAAGCATGTTTTTAGGCCCAGGAGGCAGGACTGACCCTCAGGGCATTGTGCATATCTTCTCAGAAAAACATGCCAGAGGCTCACCTGAACAGAAACAGATATTCATGAATGTCTGCTATAAGGGAACTTTTCTGGACCTGATCACATGTCAGATACACCATCTATATACATTTCTACTTCTCCAGGAAAAAATGCAAAAGATTTATACAAGGATACCTTTTCCAGGGACACCGAAAACAGATATCTATCGTCTGGGGGAGTATATTTCCATAATACATTTCCACTAACGATTCTTCTCCTCAATGTACAATTCATTTGAAAAACAAACAAATCTGTTAGGGGAAAAATATAAAAAATAAAAAACGTACAATAAGTTGGTTGCATGAGTGTGCACATCCTTAAACTAATACTTTGTTGAAGCACCTTTTGATTTAATTACAGCATTCAGTCTTCTTTGGTAGGAGTCAGCTGGCACATCTTGACTTGGCAATATTTGCTCCACTCTTCCTTGCAAAAACGCTCCAAATCTATCATTTTGCGAGAGCATTTCTTGTGCACAGCCCTCTTCAAGTCACCCCACAGATTTTCTATTGGATTTAGGTCTGGGCTCTGGCTGGGCCATTCCAAAACTTTATTTTTTTTTCTGGTGAAGCCATTCTTTTGTTGATTCGGATGTATGCTTGGAGTCATTGTTATGTTGAAAGGTGAAATTCCTCTTCATCTTTAGCTTTCTAGCAGACGCCTGAAGGTTTTGGGCCAAAAGTGACTGGTATTTGGAACTGTTCATAATTCCCTCCACCTTGCCTAAAGCCCCAGTTCCAGCTGAAGAAAAGCAACCCCAAAGCATGATATTGCCACTGCCATGCGTCACCATGGGGATGGTGTTCTTTTGGTGATGCAAAGTGTTATTTTTGCTCCAAATGTACCTTTTGGAATTGTGGCCAAAAAGTTCTGCCTTGGTCTCATCAGACCATAACATATTTTCCCACATGCTTTTGGGAGACTTGATGTATTGTTTTGCAAATTTTAGCCAGGCCTGGATGTTTTTCTGTGTAAGAAAAAGCTTTTGCCTTGCAACCCTACCCCTTAACCCAGACATATGGAGAATATGGGAGATTGTCGTCACATGTAGTACACAACCAGTACTTGCCAGAAATTCCTGCAGCTCATTCAGTGTTGCTGTAGGTCTCTTGGCAGCCTCCCTAACCAGTTTTTGTCTTGTCTTTTCATCAATTTTGGAGGGATGTCCAGTTCTTTGCAAAGTCACTGTTGTCCCATATTTTCTACACACTTGGATGACTGTTTTCACTGTGTTCTATGGCATATCCAGTGTTGTGGAATTTTTTTTGTACCCTTCTGACTTGATACCTTTCAGCAATGAGATCTCTTTGATGCTTTGTAAGCTCTCTGCGAACCATGGCTTTTGCTGTAGCAGGCAACTGAGTAAATGTCAGGAAAATCATACTAGGACAGATGAGCTTTATTTGAGGTTAATCAGTCTCTTTAATTGATGGCAGGTGTGTACCCAAGAGGACTGATTGCTGTAATTAAATCAAAAGGTACTTCAGCAAAGTGTGTGCACACTTATGCAACCAGCTTATTGTATGTTTTTTATTTTTTATATTTTTCCCCCTAACAGATTTATTTTTCAATTGAATTTTACAGGATGTTCTTCGTGTTTCACTGTTGCAGTCATTACATTTGGGTAATCTGCTGGCAGGTTGCCCTCAGTCGGCCTGAATTCCAAAGTCTTGGGTACTGTGTCAGTTGCCGTCTCCTCTTCCATGACGTCAGGTCATCAGGGGTATAAAACATGCAGCCGACACCATTTTATTTAGTCTTTCTTGCCGCGCGATGCCCGAAGCAGAAGCATTTCGCAAGTGCCGGTTGGCCAACTCCTGAAATATTCAAATTTGAGTTTCAGAACCGAAGTCTACTTTTTCTTGCTCCATTCCGATGTTAGGAAAAGATAATAATTGTATTACTTGTGGGAAGCAAATACCTCATGAGGATTTCCATTTATACTGTATTCCTTGCCTAGACCCTGATCACAACATGCCTGGCTGTCGGTTTTGTGCTAGATTTAACCAACGCACTATAAAGCGTCGGTATATTCTTGCCTCAAAGTATTTTGGAAACAGATTTAACTACCCAGAAATGTCGCCGGATAGCAATCAGACTACCGGAGTACTTAAAAAATGCAAAGGAAAGGACAGAGAAAGACAGTCGAGGTCCAAAACCAACAACAAAGCTTCTCCTAAGCCAGTCACTGGTTCGCCGGTACTCAGTGAGGTGCTTTTGCAGCCCCTGATACCCTTTACTTTTGAGTCGCAGGCCCATACCGACACCCATGTGGAGTTCGGCATGCTGCGAAATACTCAAAGTATTGGACCCATGGATGTATCTTCATCGGATGGGTCCGGAACCGCTGAGCAGGCACCGGCTTTTGAGGGTGTATTCAGGCCTCAACATTTGTATAACAAACCAACGACAGCTGCAAAACCAAAGACAAAAGCAACTTCTAAAATTAAAAAACTGACACATGAGCCACGTGCACAGGCTTCTATGCCTAAAAAACAGATGATCAAAATTGCTGAAAACCTTATTACCTTGATCAGGGGTTCCCATCACCCTCCAGATAAGAGGCCTAGGCAAGACACTGATTATGAATCTTCTGATTCCTCTTCTGATCAGGAATTATCTATACCTCCCTATGAGGATTCTGATGCAGAGGAGTCTATACCATCTGTATCACCTCATGAGGATTATTCATTTGGAGAAACCTTGCATACTTTGAGGGAGCATTTTCACTGGGAGAGTCAAGATTTCTCAGAATCAAAAAAGAGGCTCAGGGATTTCCTTCTCCCTCAGCACAGGTCTTTAGCCATACCCCCTGTTTTAGACATTGTGGATGATGTGTTTTAGGAGTCAAGCTTGAATCCTGACTCCTTACCTCCGGCTCCCAGCAAGCCTGACAGATATTACAGGGTCCCTGACTCTCATAAATTTTTATTTAGAAACCCTGCTGCTGATCCTGAAACTATTTCACAGGGTCCAAAGGGAGTTAAGGCCTCGACAGCAAAAAATCCTACCCCCTTCTGACAGACATTCAAGGGCACTGGACAGATGGGGAAAAAGGTTTATACATCTGCAACCTTGGCAATTAGGGCCTTAAACTGTCAATTTCATATGCTGAAGTATCAATGACATGTTATGAGATTGCTGAAACAGAAAATGATGTTGATTTCTGAATGTGCAGAAAATAAAGAATTGCAGGAATTATTGCATGCAGCTGAACAGATTGGAAAGCATACTTTGCAATGTGGTTTTGATTCCTTAGAGGCCTCATGCAGGGCCGCAGTTACTGGATCTGTGATTAGGAGTCATGCCTGGCTAAAGGAACAGAATTTGCCTGATCATGTTAAAGCTAAATTGCTAGATGCACCTTTACAGCATGATACTCTGTTTGGTATTGAGGCAGAAGAGGTTTTAAAGAAAATGGAAGACACAGCTAAGTCTATGCAAATTGTAAAAGACTTCTTACAAGTGCAGCCACCAAGATTCAGTAGACACTGGCCTACAAAGAATTGGTCCTTTCCTGTGTCAATGGGGCAAATCCAGACGCCCTAAGGGTTCCAGATACCAGGCACAAGATTCATACAGGTCAAAGCAATGGGGCGCTTCTACTTCCAAATCTGGAGGAGATAAAGCGCAAACCTACAGAAAACAGTCCCAATGGCTTCCCTCTGCCTACATCAAAGCACTTCTCTTTTGACAGCACCCTTAGGGGGAAAATTAGCACTTTTTGCTCAAAATTGGCAGTTAATAACCCAGGACAAGTGGGTACTAAACATAGTATCACAGGGATACAGATTCCATTTCCATACTCTGCCAATGGCAAACGGTTGGCCAGATCTGCCAAAAAATCAATGGGCAGAGGCACAGAAATCAATGGGCAGAGGCACAGAAACAGGTTATGTCCCTCATGAATATGGGGGCCATTCAGCCAGTACCAGAACAGGAAAAAGGACAAGGTTTTTACTCAAGACTGTTCTTGGTACCCAGAAAGGACAAGGCCTGGCGGACAGTACTGGATTTATCGATTTTGAACACATACCTGGACATTCCAAAATTCAAAATGCTGACTTTGCAGCAGCTTCTGCCCATGCTGGGCAAGAATGCTTGGCTGGTGACATTAGACCCAAAAGATGCATACCTGCATGTCCCAATAAGACAGTCGTGCAGAAGATACCTCAGATTCAAGGCTGGCTTAATGCATTACCAATTCACTGCACTGCCCTTTGGCTTATCTACTGCGTCCAGGGTCTTTACAAAGTGCCTGGCACCAGTAATTGCATTTTTCAGACAAAGAAGTATACAAATATATCCTTACTTGGAAGACTGTCTCATACAAGCAGAGAACAAGGACATTCTTCTTCAACACCTGGCGTTTGTGAAAAGGCTTCTAACATGCCTAGGGTACACAACAAACAAAAAGAAATCACAACTGGTACCCTCTCAAAAGGTAACATTCCTGGGTGCAAGCTTGAATACAACTGCCCAGATGGCTTACCTCACGCCAGACAAGCAAAAGCAACTGACTACTTGCTTCAAACTCATGGCAACAAAAACCCAGTTATCTGCAAGACAAATTCTGCAGGCTTTGGGCTTCATGGCATCCTGCATCCTACTGATTCCATATGCAAGACTGCATATGAGGAAACTTCAATGGTACCTAAAAAATTTATGGAGTCAACATTGTCACAGTCTGGAAACAGAGTCCTCTCATTCCCTGCCTACAACAGGAGTTTCTGTGGTGGGCAAAGGCATGTCACCAAAACATGGGATGGGCCTTCACTCTACTCCCTGCCAGCCAAACCTTAACAACAGACGCATCAGATTATGCCTGGGGGGCCCACATGGTGGGAAGATGCATTCAGGGCATTTGGACCCCAAAACAAATGCATTTACATATCAACCAGAGATGCTAGCTGTTCAAAATGCCCTAACAGCCTTCAAGGACTGACTTCATCCAGGACAACTACTGATAAAGACGGACAACACCACGGTCATGTGGTATATAAACAAGCAGGGGGGCACACACTCATACCCCCTTTGCAGATTAGCCATGCACTGTGGGACACAGCTTTGACTTACCAAATACATCTTCAAGCTCAATTCCTGCCAGGAAAGCAAAACACTCTGGCAGACGATTTAAGCAGAAACCTTATGGATCCTCACAAGTGGAAACTATATCCACAAGTCTTCAGCATGATAACAAAGAAGTTGGGGAGCCCAGACATAGATCTATTTGCCTCTCCACCAAATTATCAGTTGAAAAGATTCTGCAGAAGTACTTATCACAGACAAGCATGGAAAGTGGATGCCCTATCCTTCAGTTGGAAAAACCTATCAGTTTACGCCTTTCCTCCTCTGGCTCTTCTTCCCAAGGTCCTCCTAAAAGTCAGACAAGAGAAACCAAAGATGATACTAATTGCCTCGGACTGGCCCCGCCAATACTGGTACACAATCCTAAGGAACTTGTCTCAATACCCAGCTTGGACCTTACCTCAAAGACCTCAACTACTGTCCCAGCAAAACAATCCGATCCTGCACAATCAACTCCAGACACTGAACCTGGCAGTATGGCTGATCTATGTAGTCATACAAACAACACCTCTCAATAAAGCTGTGATGGATGTAATTTTGGAAGCCAGAAAGCCTAGTACTAGAAAATCTTACGCTGATAAATGGAAGAGATTCTGTACTTGGCATCAAGCACAAGGAACTGATACAGCAGAAACAAATATTCCTCAGATATTACAATACTTGACTGAGATGCTTGACAAAGGCCTATCTTTCTCATCAATTAAAATCCATGCCTCTGCCATTTCGGCTCATTACAATACAGAGCCACCAATCTTTTCTCATCTTTTACTAAAGCAGTATCTTAGAGGAGCCAAAAATGTAAGGCCTCCTAGAAGATCCCCAGTACCTGCATGGGACCTCAATTATACAGCTCTGCTACTAGCAATTACTTCAGCAAGAAGAGTTTCAGAGTTACAGGCCCTCATGGCTGTGGAGCCTTTTATCATATTTTACCCAGACAGGGTGTCTCTTGAGGACACATCCTACATTTATGCCTAAGGTGGTTTCCAGTGTGGCTCTTAACCAAACTATTCATCTTCTAACCTTTTATCCAAATCCGTAGAACAAGAGGGAGGGAATTCTGCATTCCTTGGACGTACACAGACAGCTAAGATTCTACTTGAGCAGGACTAAAGCTCTAAGAAAAACTAATTATTAGTGGCATATGCTGCAGGATCAGAAGGAAATGCTATTTCCGACTGTTTCAAAGTGGATAAGCCACTGCATTCATTTCTGCTACGTACACCATTGTAAACCTGTGCCCAAGGGCATTAGGTCTCATTCCACTAGAGCTGCAACTACTTCAGCAACCTTTCTCAGAGGAGTACCAACCAAAGACATTCTAGAGGCTGCTACTTGGAGTTCTGTTCACACCTTTAAAAATCATGATCATTTGCTTCTCTACTCTAAGTCCAGGGCAGGCTTTGCCACTGCAGTTATGCAGAGCCTTATAGCCACACCTAGTGCTGTTTAGCTCCAGCCTCCCAACCATAGCTTTGGGATTCTACCCAAATGTAATGACTGCAACAGTGAAACATGAAGAAGATAGTACAGTTGTGTACACTTACTATAAATGTAGATGTTCAAGTGTATTCACTGTTGCAGTCCAGGTTACCCTCTCGCCATCCCCCTTTCATTCTGGAGTTTATCTTTCCTTCTCTATCTTCTACAACCTATGTGGTGTGTTTGCTTGTAGATGAAGGTAAAGTTTATATTGATGCATTTATTTATATATATATATTGCTACCTTTTTGGGGGCACCTGACATCTGGGGCAAGAAAAACTAAAGAAAATGGCGTCTGCTGCATGTTTTATACCCCTGACGACTTGACGTCATGGAAGAGGAGACAGCAACCGATGCAGGACCCAAGACTTTGGAATTCAGGCCGACTGAGGGCAACCTGCCAGCAGATTACCCAAATGTAATGACTGCAACAGTGAATACACTCTAACATCTACATTTATGGTAAGTGTACACAACTGTACTTTATAGGTCACATTAAAGGTGTAAAAATAATCCCCAGCAGGACAGAAGATCCACAAAAGATGTTTATTGAGCGCTTTTGTTTAGTATAATACAAAACGTCATCAGAATATCAGTCAACAGCATAGTAAATCACAAACCATGGGTAGAATTCTGGATCCAGAACATCTAAACAATTCTACCCATGGTTTGTGATTTACTATGCTGTTGACTGATATTCTGATGAAGTTTTGTATTGTACTAAACGAAAGCGCTCAATAAACCTCTTTTTTGGATCTTCTGTCCTAGGATTTATTTTTACGGTTTGCTTTTCATTCACATTAAAGGTGGGAAAAGTTTTGAAATGATTTATTGTGGCCTCATTTTTTATATCACAAAAACCTTGTATTTTAACAGGGGTGTGTAAACTGTTTATAGCCACTGTATATTTATATAATATACACATATATATGGTTTCACTTCATAATCTCGAAATGCTGAAATACCGAATTTCAGCATTCCAAGATCATGAAGCCGAAAATTTAGAATGCCGAAAGTGCATAAGAGTGAATTTGAATATCTAGAATTCGCACTTATGCATTTCTGGTGCGTTGCGTGTAGTGTTATGGTGCTTGAAATTGCAGGTGAGTGAGTGTTTGTGTGCGTTTTTGTATGTTGTATGTGTGGGTAAGGGTAGGGAGGTGTAAGTATGAGTGTGTGTGTTGGATTTGTTGGTGTTTGTGTGTGATGTGTATTTGTGTGCGAGCGAGTTTAGAATACCGTGGTGTGAGGTTTTTTTTTTTTATGTTATGTGTGATCTCGGAGTTTGTATATATAAGTAGGGGGTGTGGGGGGTGCATTGGGGGCTTGCCCCCTGCTTATATGTTGTGTAGGGTTGTTTGGTTTGTGTGCTGTGGGTGGAATGGTGTGCATGTTATGTGGTGTGTAGTGTATGGTGTATGTATGTTCCTGATTGTGTGTTTCGTGATTGTGGGATTCGGTATTGTGAATGGTTCGACTTCATGGTCTCGAAATGCTGAAATTCGTTATTTCAGCATTTCGAAATTATGAAGTGAAACCATAGATATAGATATATATATATATATATATAGAGAGAGAGAGAGAGAGAGAGAGATCTATATCTGCATATCTAGATATTATATATATATATATATATATATATATATATATATATATATTTTTTTTTTTGTTTTGTAGAAGAACGGAGTTGAAAAATTAGATGTAATCAATGTGAGGAAAGGGTCATAACAGTAAGTAGATGTAATGCAGAATGTGCGAAAGGATAAAGTGATGCACGGTTTATATACAGAGAAGAATATTTCTGAAGATGAGAATGGGGAGGCAAGCGGTAGAAGTGCAGGAGAATGCGTTTTCATATGATGCAGTAGAACAAGACATAGAAAGCAGTGTGCAAATCAGGTTGCAAGGAGTAGAAATTGAAACCATTATTATTTATATATTACTTAGGATGAAAAATCAGATGAAGAACTAGAAAGTGAAGGAGAGAGATTACAATGTAAGGAGATTTCTGTTGTTGAAGGGGTAAAGGTTAAAAAATGACAAATTTAAAACGGCTCTCACATAAACCTAAAGGGGAAATGTAAGAGTGACGTCACAAAATGTAAATAGTGCTATACATGATGCTAAATTATTATATGCATTACAGTGATATAGTACATTAATGCTGATATTATTGCTTTACAAGGTTCATAGGTAAAAACTAGGTGATCAGTCTGCAGACCATTACAAGCCTAACCAAAGTCCATTTGCAAGTCACCTCTAGCTTTAAGAACAGCAAAAAAAAAAAAAAAAACTGGATGAATTTGATACTGCCCAACCAATTATCTAGGTTGATCTTGAAGCTGCCAAGGGTGCTGTTCTACTTTACTTGTAGTGAAAGGTTTGTTCTGGAACTGAGGAATATGTTGGGATTGTTATTATGCCATTATGTCTTATTAATCTGCTGATAAAGGTTTAGTTCCTTTAACCAAGTATTTGCGGTATCATTAGCTTTGTGAAGGAATAAGAGGTCAGATAGAATTGGATCTTTTGTGGCTCAAAACGCTAGGCACAGATCACCATGGAGGCCATAAAAGACCCGAGTACAGAGAAAGGCCTGACACACTTGTCTCCTGATGAACATTTTTGAAGCCACTGCCCTTTTTAGTTATGAATCTCTGAGGTCTTTCAAGTTGTGTGGTATGCTTAGACAAATGCATGCTAAAAGGTGCATTTATATTCAATAATGTGTCTGACAAGATATGAGTAAAGGGGCATTAAGACTTTTTTGGATCTAGTGGAAATGCTTTTGGAAATAAGATGACCTAGGTAAAGGCTTTCCAAACTACTATGGAGACATGCTGGTCAAAAGATAAGGAATTATTAACAAGAAGGCATAAATCCCTTACAACAGTGTCTGACTTGAGGGGTTCATCACCTATATGATGTGAGGTTTATTAATGAAAAGAACAGAATACAGACAGAAAAATTGTGGGGATGAAAGTGTTATGGAATGTATGGTAAGATTCTTGTTCAGGGGTAATATTTTTGCTTTATGAATAAGTAAAAGTTCTAGATTACTGCATAGTGCAAGAATTGTTTCTATTACAATGAATGAAAGACAACAGCTCTTTGAAGAAATAAAACCTTGTATATTGGTAGATATGGCTTTTTTTTTAACTATGGGAGATTTTAATTGTGATTTACATGAAAGGAAATGTGAAGTCTGGCAAGATGTTAAAATGAAATTATTGAAATGGGTTTGGGTAAATAAAATTGCAACTAGAAGAGGAAATATGAAGGTAGAGATTAATTACTTTTAATGTCAGAATGAATAAAGGAGGTAGTCGGGTAGCTTATTAAGTGGCTTTTCAGATGGAGTACTGCAGTAGTGATCATTTGGATGCAGTGTACTGCGTCCTGACTGAAATCACTGTTGCAGTATTCCTGACAGTAATGTACACTGGGGAAATGGAGACCATTATCCAAGATGGGGAAATGCAGAAAGGTAATTGAACTGCTGCAGAAGTGGGTTGATATGCCTTTACATCCACATTGTCCACTGCCCCTTTTGCTTAACAGGCAAGTGCGTGAGGTTAATGGGGAAGTTGGACTTGAGCAGAATCCCCACAGCAGCAGTTTGACAAGGTCCTGGGAAGCCTTGATCTCCTCATCAGTTTCTACTAGAGCTACCAACTGAGGATAGGCACAGAGATCTGCCAGTAATCCGCTAAGTAAGTGGAAAATGATCTTAAATGGGGGTCTCAAGGCCTTGACTCATACTGCCATGGCACCTGCAATTTTGATTCCAAACTCTGATACCCCCAAGAAAAGATTAAAAAAGTGACCAAAGGAGAAGACAATTAGGGACTTGGGAGTTGTGACTAACAGCATTTAATGTTCCTTCTGGGCTTGAGGATGAGGGTCCAGATGAAGCATCTTTGCATCCCCTAGCCTACCCATCTCGAGTATGTAGAGGCCACCTTGCCTGTGGATTAAGGCACATCCTGCTGTGTCAAGGTCCCTGATACGGAACTTGGGCTGGACCCCCAACCACCCACTTCTAACACCTGTAACCAAAGTGTTTCATAGTATCTGAAGGGGAGGATGGTACCTGTGCAATTTCAGTGAGGGGAGGTAAAGTAGCAGAATTCTGGCAATATTGTCCAAAGGCCAAAACCTTTAGAGTGGCTTCCCCAGACAAGAGTGCACAAAAACTTATAGAGCACCTTCCTGTAGCTCAGTACAGTTATCTGGTAACTGGTGAGTTCTCTCTCTCCAGAGGCTATTCTGTATCTCCTTGGTTCAAGGATTCCTTCCAGACTTGAAGTGTGCAGACAAGCGCAGGTCAACCTACAGTGTCTGGAGCAGCCACTGCTAAGAGACCGAAGAAACTTTCTCCAGACAGGAATGAGGACTTCTGAGAGTGCAATAGAAAAATGGAACTACTCCACCTGAATGCCCTTTCTCAAGAGTATGACATGAGCACTGATGACACCAGAGGAAATTTCATTGATAGATTCTTTGGCAGAGTGAAAGGCCACTTCAAATGGGAAACCAGAGAAGTATCAGATGCCGAAAAAAGGTATTTTGATCTGCTGGTTGTGAATGGCCCTAAACCTTTTGCAGTTCCTCCTGTCTTGCAAGGTATTCAGAATGCTTTGTTGGCTGCTTTTAGCAAGCTAGATGTCTAGGCCCCTGCACCTAAAGAGCCTGATACATTTTATGTGGTCCAGGAATCCTGTGAATTCCTAAATTAAAAAAAAAGATTCTGTGGTAGATCCAGCAATGCTCAAAGAGAAGCATATCATAGTGGTGTCTGTTCCCAGTATTCTTCCCCAGTGATAGTGAAAGATGAGTTCTGGACCATTTTGGGAAAAAGTATGCATGGCTGCTACTCTGGTCTCCATCATTAGCTGTCAGATGCATAGGTCTAATTTTCAATTTCCTGTCCTGGACCAGACAAAGGAAAATATTGGGAAGATCTGAAGGTGAAATTATTAAACTTCACTAATCTCAGTCAGGTGGCTATGCACTCTGAAGCACAACCTCTACCAGAAGGTACCAAAGTACACCTCCATATTACATCTCTTGGTAAGGATCTGCTATTATGCAGCCCCACTGGCAAAGTAAAAAAAAAATAGAGGAAAGGAGGAAGGTTAACTCAGTGTAACTGCTTTTTCACCTCCGCCCATGCCTGCATATGAGAGAAACTACACATCAATGTCTAATGTCTAAGCCCTACTGTCACAGGGTAGGGAAAGATAATCAGAAGAAGGTTTAAAAGGGCCAGTGCAAACAAAGGCGTAAAGGAGACCAGAAGGAGAAGCCTGATGCCCCCAGGGTCCTGTACCCCCTTGGGAGGAACTGTGGCCACATGGATTTTTCCCTGTCTACAACTTGCCCTTCCCTACCGAAAGATAGTAGGATAACACAAAGTATGACAACCTGGGAAAGCCTCATAAAAGAGAAATGGATTTTGCAGGTACTTTTTTCTGGATTACAAACTTCAGTTCTTAAACTAAATATGACAGCTATTTCAGCCATACCAAAAATAAATTATCTGGTTTCTCTTGCAACTAGGAGTAAAATCATCAGCACCAAAACGAGAAGAAAAAAGGCAGCTCTTTTTAAGGTGTGTTCCTACTGCCCAGAAAGGGGGGAACTTGAAGGTTGGGCTTTGTCTCAACATTTAACTTATACAAGGATTATTGTAGGAGGAGATGGTGATGGTTCTGTAGTTCACCTTGGAGTGCTTCTGAAACTTGGGATTTTCTTTCAACATGTCTCAAGTGTCTACCATACCAAAAGAGTGGTGTTGCAGGGCTCCGAATGGATTTTAGCAGCCAGAGGACCTCTGTCCATCAAGATGAGGTGTTGTCTTACACAGTACTCCCAAACCATGAAACAGGAAACTATGCTGAAAACTAGGGAATTCCAGAGGATACTGAGATTCATAGCCTGCTTAGTTCTGATGGTTCCTCCAGCAGGAATGTACATAAGAAAGCTCCAGTAAGAAGCACCTGAAGCCAGCACTTGAATCCCTGGAGGACACAATCTTAGGCTACTTGTATTATAAAGGAGCCAGAATTGTGATCCTATTTTGGACAGGCAGAACAAAAAGGTGCCCTTCATACAGGAACCCTTGGTCATACCCTAATCATAGATGCTTTTGACCTAGCTTTGAAAGCACATTCAGGAGACCTGAAGGTGTAAAGTATTCAGGTATACAAGATCAAAGAAAGGAGTGTATATATGCAAGGGTTATGATGTCCCAAATTCAGGCACTCAGTGACTTTGGGGAAAAAATGTCTGGCAAGTGACAGCAGACAACATTACTGTGATATGGTGCATCAGCAAGCAAGGGAGACTAATTATCACTTGTACAGACTGTCTAGGACTACCTAGGAGATGTCTCACTTGAACCTAAAATCAGTCTACATACCGTTTCAGTTGAAGTCAGTGGTGGGCTAACTAAACAGAAGAGCTGCAGGTCCTCAAATAAATGTTAAATAGGGATGTTTTCCTTCAGATTGCACACAGGTAGGGTGTTGTAGAGATAGGCATATCTATTTCTGCAAATAGCAAACAGCTGAGGATTTCCTGTTCTAGAAGCCTGGGAAGTTGATATTTTCTCCTACAAATGGGCATGTCTGTTTTTGTATTCATCTTCTATGATCCCTATTCTTTCACAATGATCTGGAAAGTAATGGTGGAGGGGCCAAGGATGCTCCTAATAGCACCTTTTGTACAGGACAGCATTGCCTACCCCTCTTTATTCAGATGTCCATGAAAAAACCTCACATGATACCTTTGCAAGTGGACCTCTTCACTTTTGACAAGGGTCCCTAATATACCATAAGCTAAAGAACCTACATCTGTCTGCCTGGAATATTTTGACTCTGTTACTGTTTAGGCGTCATACTACTCAGTACATGACATCCATTAAGGAGGTTAGGAAGCCTGTCAGAAGGAAACCCTGCTTACAATGTAAGAGGTTTTCTTTCTGGTTTCAAAGAAAAGAACAAGGCCCTATGCATGGCATCTCTATCCATGATTCTGTAATATTTACACGAGCTGTTCAGTTCAGGCATGGCATACACGTCTGTAATGATTTATGTTACAGCCATTTCAGACTGCTAATTTATGAATCATTTCCCTTGAATCCCTGCAGTTTGTTGTGCACCACCTCAAGGAAGTGCTTCATTTGATGTGGACTAGGAAAGGTATTGGTTCTTCATGAGACATCATTTATGTGATGGAAAAATTGATACCCCCTCCCTTTTGAGTCTGGTATCTCAGTCCCCCTCAGATTTCTAAACTGGAGATTTCCATAAAGACACAAAGACATGGTCAGTCTTTCAATGAATCCCATTATTATGCCAACAGTATTGACTGCATTCTTTCTCAGTGAAGTTATTCAGTTGCCTCCTTTTTTCGTGCCCCAAAACAAGGCAGAAAGATCTAGTCATTCCTTACATGTACACAGACAGCTAACATACTATCTGGGTGTAAAACCAGGAACATGGGAAACTTTGATCAGCTGTTTGTTTCTTCAATCCAGGAAATTGGAAAGACCAGTATCCAACGCTTTCTACATGACTTAGCCATTGTATTACTTTGTTACTTTTACCATAGAAAAAAAAACTTGGAAGGGACTATGAGAGCTCACAGTACTAGAAATAATGTGGGTACTGTGCTGTTTCTTGAGGCAGTTACCTGGTCTTCATTTCACATTTTCTACAAACCCTATAGACTAGAAATTGCTTCCACGGTAAGGGCTAAATTTGCTACTGTTGTTTTGCAGGGCTTGTAGCAGCCCTGTCACCCAACACATTTACATTCCCCTCTAACATGTCACGAGGTCTGGAACTCATCCCAGTAGTAAGGAGTACTGCAACAGTGATCTCTTTAGTACAGCTGTGTAAGTGCAGTACTGGTCTCCAACTGCCATCCCCTTTTACCTACCTTAGATGTCCTGGGCTGTGGTAGGGTGTCTTTCCCTTTGCAACTACTGCTCCTCCTGTCTTGAGGCCTCAGTCCTTGATAGTTAGGCATAGTTGTTTCTGTAATTTCCTGAGCTAAAGAATTCCCACATGTGATGCTGCTTAGTTAGGACCCATAGGATTGTGTTCAGGAATAGGTTGCGTGGATATTCTGTGGTCTGCCTGGCCAGGAAAGCTCTAAAATGGCACAAACAGATGTCAAGGGAAGATTCTGATTTCCAACCCACCTGGAAGGAAGGAGTTCTGAGTTTGGGCCAGGCACTGGACTTTCTGTGGCTTAAGTCCCAGAGACCATGCCATTTTCCATAATTTAACTTGTAATGCAGTAAGATTTGATGTTCATCGTGTTTCACTGTTGCAGTCATTACACTTGGGTTATCCTGCTGGCAGGCTACCCGCAGTCGGCCTGAATTCCAAAGTCCTGGTCTGGCGTCGGTTGCTGTCGCCTCTTCCCTGACGTCAGTGCGCCAGGGGTATATAAGATGCAGCCGACACCATTTTCTTCAGTCTTTCTTGCCGCGCGGTGCTCGAAGCAAAAGCAGTTCGCAAGTGCCGATTCGGCCGACTCCTGAGATTTTCAAATTTGAATTTCAGATCCGAAGTCTTCAATAAAGCTAAGTACCCCGTTGGGGAAACTTTTCTTGCTCCAGACCGATGTCAATAAAAGTTAACAATTGTATTTCTTGAAGGAAGCAAATACCTCATAAGGATTTTCATTCTTACTGTATTCCTTGCCTAGGCCCTGACCGCGACGCTGCTAGTTGTCAGTTTTGTGCTAGATTCAACCAACGCACTATTAAGCGTCTGTTCGATTTTGCTTTACATTATTTTGGCCGAAGGTTTAACTATATAATGCCATCGGAACAACTGACCGGAATTCATAAAAAGCGCAAAGACAAAGAAAAGGACAGACATCCGAGGTCCAAAACCGACGACAAAGCCTCTTCTAGGGCAGTCGCCGGTTCTCAGGCGCTTTCGCAGCCCCTGACACCCGCTACCTCAGAGCCACAGGCCGACTCCGACTCCCACGTGGAGACAACTAGGCCTCTGGAAACTCAAGGTATTGGGCCTATGGAAACTATTCCCTCAGATGTGTTCGGTGCCACTGAGCAGGCATCGGCGTCTGAGGGTGTTTTCAGACCTACACAGTTTACTATCAAGACCACTTCAACAGCCAAGACAAAGTCTAAAACACCTTTAAAGACCAAGAAACAAGTACAGCATTCTCCTGGACAGTCATCCATGCCTAAGAAACAGATGCTTAAAATGGCCGAGGACCTAATTACTTTGATCATGTGTTCCCATCTCCCTCCTGATAAAAGGCCTAGGCAAGACACTGACTATGACTAATATATAGATAGTATAGTTTTATTTAAAATGATTTCATTCACTATACATTTTCTACATTTATATTTATTTTTGTGTCATTTTGTTTTATTTATTATGAATTTTATTTTCATTTACATTTTTATTTTTATGATTATATTTACAACATTTGAAACTAGTTATAATTGATTTGATGTCATTTCCTGTATTGTTTTGTATACAAGGAACTTGGGTAACTGTGTATTTGTTTCTGAAGAAGTTCACGTATTAAAATTGGTGAATGAAAGTGCTAAACAGTTGGTTTCTCTTTTGGTTTCCTGGCTACTACACCAGTTTCAGTTTTGATTGACTGACTATGACTCCTCTGACCAGGTTTCTATTTCTTCTGATTACTCTTCAGAACAGGGATATTCGCTTCCTCCCTGTGAGGACTCTGATGCTGAAGAATCTATCCCTTCAGCTTCTCCTCCTGAGGACTACTCTTTTGGGGAAACCCTGCATACCATGAGGGAGCATTTCCATTGTGAGAGCCAGGATTATTCAGAATCCAAGAAAAGGCTCGAGATTTTCTTTTATTGCCTCTGCACAGGCCTCTTGCTATCCCTCCTGTGCTAGATATTGTTGATGTATTTTCTGAATCCAGTTTGTCTCCTGATTCCTTACACCCTGCACCAGTTAAGCCAGATAGGTATTACAGGGTTCCAGATTCGCATAAATTTCTTTATAAAAACCCTGCTGCTGATCCAGAAACAATTTCTCAGGGTCCCAAAGGGGGTCAAGGCTTCCACTGCAAAAAACCCTGTTCCTTCTGATAGGGATTCTAGAGCACTGGACGTATGGGGGAAAAAAGTTTACACCTTTGCTACGTTAGCTGTAAGGGCTTTAAACTTCCAATTTCACATGCTTAAATATCAGCAATACCTAATGTCTCTGCTAAAACAGAAAATGCTGACAAGCTCTGAATGTCCAGAAAACAAGGAAATGCAAGATTTATTGCATGCAGCTGAACAAGTGGGAAAGTATACTTTGCAATGTGGTTTTGATTCATTAGAGGCTTCTTGCAGAGCCGCAGTTACAGGTTCTGTCATTTGAAGGCATGCTTGGTTAAAAGAACAGAGTTTACCTGATCATGTTAAAGCAAAATTATCGGATGCTCCATTACCGCATGATACTTTATTTGGTGTTAAGGCAGAAGAGGTGTTAAAGAAAATGGAGGATAAAGCAAAATCAATGCAGACAGTAAAGGATTTCTTACAAGTTCAGCCACCCAGATTTAGCAGGAACTGACCTTCTAAAAATTGGTCCTTTCCGGTGTCAGACAGGCCACAAAGAGGCAGATTTCAGCCCCAAGGCTCATACAGACCTAAGCAATGGGGTGCTTCAGCCCCCAAAGGTGGAGAAGATAAATCACAACCGTTTAGGAAACAGTCTCAGTGACTTTCCACTGCCAGTGCCAGCCACTTACCTTTTGGCAGCACCCTTAGGGGGAAAATTAGCACTTTTCTCACAAAATTGGCACATGATCACCCAGGACAAATGGGTACTAAACATTATTTCTCAGGGCTACAGGTTCCACTTCCACACCCTCCCAAGGGTAAAAGGTATGCCAGACCTGCCACACAATCAATGGGCAGAGGCACAAAAGCAAATTTCTGCTCTCATGGACATGAGGGCAATTCAAAAAGTACCGCAGCAAGAGCAGGGGCAAGGATTTTACTCAAGACTTTTCTTGGTACCCAGAAAGGACAAAGCCTGGAGACCAATACTGGACCTGTCTACTCTAAATATTTTCCTGGACATTCCAAAATTCAAAATGTTGACACTGCAGCAACTTCTACCCATGCTGGGCAAGAAGGCTTGGCTCGTTACTTTGGACCTCAAAGAGGCATACCTGCATGTCCCAATCAGACCATCTTGCAGAAGATACCTCAGATTCATAGCTGGCTCAATGCATTACCAATTCTCTGCACTGCCCTTTGGCTTATCTACTGCGCCCAGGGTCTTCACAAAATGCCTGGCACCAGTAATTGCATTTTGCAGACAAAAAGGAATTCAAATATATCCCTACTTGGACGACTGCCTAATTCAAGCAGAGAGCAAGGACATTCTACTACAGCATCTGGCGTTTATAAAAAGATTGCTAATTTGCCTAGGGTACACAGTAAACAAAAATAAATCAAAACTAGTGCCTTCTCAAGAGACAATATTCCTGCGTGCAAGCTTAAATACAACTGCCCAGGTGGCTTATCTCACACCAGACAAACAAAGGAAGCTGACTCATTACTTCCAAATGATGGCAACAAAGACACAGCTGCTTGCAAGAAAAATTCTGCAGGCTTTGGGCTTCATGGCATCCTGCATTCTGCTAATTCCATGTGCAAGACTGCATATGAGGAAGCTACAATGGTATCTAAAAAGTGTTTGGACTCAACATTGCCACAGCCTGGAGACAGTAATCACTATCATTCCCTGCCTGCAACAAGAGTTTCGATAGTGGGCACTGGCCTGTCACCACAACAAGGGACAGCCTTTCACTTTACCCACAGCCAGGCAGACACTAACAACAGATGCATCGGACTATGCCTGGGGGGCACACATGGCGGGAAAATGTATTCAGGGCATGTGGCCTGCAGACCAAATGCATCTTCATATCCATCAAAAAGAGATGCTAGCTGTACAGAATGCCCTGACAGCCTTCAAGGATCTACTTCAGCCAGGACAACTTTTACTAAAGACGGACAATACTACAGTCATGTGGTACATAAACAAGCAAGGGGGCACACATTCCTACCCTCTCTGCAGGCAAGCCATGACCTTGTGGAACACAGCATTGGCCTACCAAGTACATATACAGGCACAATTCCTGCCAGGAAAGAAAAATACTCTGGCAGACGAGCTAAGCAGAAACCTCATGGACCCTCACGAGTGGAAACTAGATCCACAAATCTTCAGCATGATAAGAAGGAAATGGGGATGCCCAGACATAGATCTGTTTGCCTCCCCTCACAACTGCCAACTACAGAGATTCTGCACAAGGACTTACCACACTCAAGCATGGAAGGTGGATGCTCTATCATTCAGCTGGAAAGCTCTGACAGTTTGCCTTTCCTCCACTGCCTCTCCTCCCCAAGTTACTCCTAAAGGTCAGACAAGAGAAGCCAAAAATGATTCTCATTGCCCCAGACTGGCCACACCAGCACTGGTACCCAATCCTAAAGAACTTGTCTCAAGGTCCAGCCTGGACTTTACCTCAAATTCCTCATCTTCTGACCCAACAAAACAATCAGATCCTACACAGCCAACTCAGAACCTTAAATCTGGCTGCATGGCGAATAATATAACCACTCAGAATATACCTCTCTCTAAAGCAGTTATGGATGTCATTTTGGAAGCCAGAAGGCCCAGCACAAGAAAATCTTATGCAGAAAAATGGAAGAGATTCTGTGCTTGGAACCAGGCACAAGGACTTGAACCGCTTGTTCCAAATATTCCTCAGATTTTACAATACCTAACTGAGATGTTGGACAAAGGCCTATCCTTCTCATCAGTTAAGATCCATGCCTCTGCCATTTCAGCTCATTACAATACGGAACCTCCTATTTTTTCACATTCACTGCTAAGACGGTACCTCAGAGGGGCCAAAAACATAAGACCCCCAAGGAGAGCGCCGCTACCTGCATGGGACCTCAACTTTGTCTTGGAAAAGCTCACACTGCCTCCTTTTGAGCCAGCCAATACAGCTGAGATAAAATTTTTATCATGGAAAACTGCTCTGCTCCTAGCAATAATTTCAGCAAGAAGAGTCTCAGAGTTACAGGCATTAATGGCAGTGGAATCTTTTATCATTTTCCATCAGGACAAACCCAACATTTATGCCAAAGGTAGTTTCCTGTGTGGCTCTTAACCAAACTGGAGACTCCCACATCTTCCTTCCAGAAGAGGAGAGCTGGCCACTGAGTCCTGCCTCTCTCTCTCTCTCCCTGTCCTTTATGCCCCCCCCCCCGGACCTTGCCTGATGGTTCTTCTATGCTTGATCCAGTTGGCCCATTCATTATAGCTGTTTTGGAGCCAAGTGCTCCTAGGATAGGCAAGAGTCCTATGGTCCATTTGTTTCTGTCCAGGAGTCTCCATCAACCCTCTGCTGTCCAGGTTGCTGGTCTTAGGGGGGTGTTAGCCTACATTCTCTCTTAGGAAGCACCCTGTACCCCTTTGACAGCTCCTCTGAGCCCCACAGTTGCTACTTCCTGAGGGGAAGCATGCCTCCGCATACCAGTTTCCTATTGTCGGAATAGTCTGAATGCATTTTACAAGGCAGGCTTTGTAAGCTAGGTACTTCTCTAGATGAACACCTAGATGTTGTCCTATTCATCTGTTGCAGGTCTTTACATGCGTGAGTATCTCTGCCAGTGGCTCCCTGACGTCGGCCAGTATGCAAAAGCTTTTTACTACTGTAAGGTACTTGGTACACTGCACATAGGCCGCAGTCAAACGTCGGCCATCAGCCATAAAGGTGAAGTACACACGTACCATCATCAGAACTTCTTTGTTGCCAGTATGAACACTTACCTCGTACTTCGGTCTGATTGCTTCATGTCATTTGCGGTTTTCAGCATTTTCAGATAAGTGCCCTGTTGGGGATTTATTACTTTTGCTTTTTTCTACTGTTTGTTACTTAGGGTTAATATCATCCAAAAAAGGCAAATGCTAGTGTGGAAGATAAATTCCACATAAAGACCGCCATCTTTTGTGTTTGTTCTGCCTAAGGCCTACCTACAACCACAAAACCTGTTCTATCTGTCAGACCTTTGTGCCAAAAATATTGAGTAGCTTTTCCTCTTTAGAAATTTACTTGGAAAATCAGTGCTTAAAGTTGCTAGCTAAAAGTGCGCTGGAGGGACCCTCAAGGCTGGAGGTCAGGCCGGTTGGGAAGCGGAAGGCCAAAAAGTTGAGGCCTGAATCTTCTGCTTTGTCTTGTTCAGATGCCTCTGTTGAGACTGATAAGAGCCCAGAGACACATACAGTCATCAATACTGTTACTCAGGCCAGGCCCTTTATTGAGGCTGCCTTAAAATAGACTGCTGGCAGGCCCTCAGAGGTATTGCAGGCATCTGGGTCAGATGCACAAGGGAAACTGAGGCTCATGATTTCTGAAGACCTGAAGGGGATACCTCAGATCCTGGTGCAGGAGGAAGTAGATTCCAATATTATTGAATGTAGCCCTATGTGGGGTCCCCTACCCTTCATAGGGCTGATCTGCCCAGCAAAAAGAAGCAGAAAACTAAACATTTGTCTCCTCCAGAAGATCCTCAAAGGGATTGGCAGCAGTTTTACCCAAGGCGTTTTCAAGGCTTTCTTGGCTGTCAAGCCAACCTCAGGTTTTTTAGACACTTTCCCCTCTTGAAGTGCATCTCCACATAAGAGTTAGGGATGAAGCATCATCAGAAGAGGAAGTGACTTCAGAAGAGGACTCTTTAGATTACTCCACTTGGATACTTTCACCCTTGCGTTATGCTTCCCCAGAGGAGGATTCCAGCTGGACTGAATCGCCAGTGGAAGAAATATCCTTTGGAGAGACACTGGTTAAAATGAGGAAACATTTCAAATGGGATAGCACCCAGATGTCTGAGGTACAAAAGAGATATTATGACCTTCTGCAGGAGGAATCCCCCAGCCCATCAGCTGTTCCTCCTGTACTTCCTGCCTTCCTAGATACATTTGCTGCTGTATCCCAGGTTCCAGACTGACAACCTCCTGCCCCTAAGAAGCCTAAGCGATGTTACAAAGTGCCAGAAAACTGCAAATTCCTGTTCAGGTGTCCTTCAGTAGATACATCAGCTATTTCTTTGGCTTCAGACAAACCCTCAAGGTTACTCCCTTCCACCTCCTTGCTCCCTTCTGACAAGGATAGCAGTACCTTAAAAAGGTTGGGCAAAAGTGAACACATTAGCTTTTAGGGCAGTCAACTGTCAAACATATATGACCGGGTATGCTTTAGAGCTTATAGCTCAGCTTTCCCAGGTTATCTCTGAATTCCCAGATTCGGAAGATAAGGCTTTGGCATTGTTCTTGCTCAACTCCTCTTCTTATGTAGCACAACACTCCATCAAATGCAGCTCTCATGCTGCAGAGGCCTCTGCTAGGACAGCTACATGTGGTTCTGTCCTAAGGAGATTTTTTTGGTTAAGACTTCAACCCTTACCAGATAACGTCAAAAGCAAGCTGCTGGATGCTCCCTTGTACAATTTTGCATTGTTTGGCCCCGCAGTTGCAAACTTAATATAAGGCACTGTAGGAAAAGGATAGAGTTACAAGAATAAAGGCATATTCTTGTTTCTGCAGTGCCAAAGTTTAAAAAAAAAACTACCCTACAAGACCAGGTTTTGTACGCAGACACTCTCGTCATCCTCCACCTAAAATTAAAAAGGGGGTAGGAGGCCTCAACAACCTAGGTTTCCTCCAGCTACTTGGTCTCAGAAGCCGCCGTTTCAGGATAAACCCGGTAATCTCTGACTGTCCAGCCTGCACTCTTGCCTCTCTTTCCCAGTGCCTCTCTCTGTTCCTGCCAGCCTGTGAAGACATAACCCAAGACTCTTGGGTCCTATCAGTCATTCAAGAAGATTACTTCTTGGCATGGAATTCTATCCCTTCTTTCAGGGGCATCCCTCCCTCTTCTTGGGAACAAATTCTTCTTTTTCAAAACATTCTAAAAGATCACCTTTTATCACCTTTTCATCTAAAAGGAAGAGGGTTTTATTGAAGAAAGTTTCTCATCCCCAGGAAGGTTGGTCCTTGGAGGACCATACTGGACCTTTCCCATCTCAACACCTTCCTCAAAATATCCACCTTCCATATGTTAACCCTTCAAATTTTGTTTTCCCTGATTCTTCCACAAGCCTTTCTGGCCTTATTGGATATGAAGAATGCACATCTCCACATCCTCTATTCATCCCAAATGCAGGAAATTCTTGCATTTTTCTGTTGGCTCCTGGTATTTTCAGTTTTCAGCCTTGCTCTTTGGAGTCTCTACTGCTTCAAGGGTATTCATAAAATGCCTGGCCCCAGTGATTACCCACTGCAGGCTTCAGGGCATCAACGTCTTCCCCTACCCGGAAGACCTGCTTTTTCAGGCAGCTTCAGCGGATTCTCTGTAGGAAAATCGCCACTTTGCAATTGCCATTTTGCAAAGTTTGGGCTTCACCATATAAACTACAAGAAATCAGTCCTCCCCAATCACATTTTCCTGGGGTGCAGGATAAGGACAGATCTGATGAGAGCATTCCTTCTGCCTCAGAAGGTTCAAGAACTCGCTTCCTACTTTAAAAACCTTCTAACTCTCTTTACCAGCCATGGAGTTCCTCAAGGTATTGGGCTTCATGTCATTCACCATACCAGTGGTACGTCTAGCTGAACTTCACATGTGGAAATTACAGTGGTTCCTAAAATCAGTTCGGAGCTAGCATGCCCATCTGCTGGACTTCCAGTTCCTCTCATTCCCTGCTTGAAGAAGGAACTACTTAGGGGTATACAACAAATGTCTCTCAACTCCGGACTCCCCTTGCATCCTCTGCCACCTGTCCAAGAGCTGTTCACAGGTGGTGCGGATGTGGCTGGTGATCAGCTTACAGAATTTTAAAAGCACAAGGGACCTTATCCGTCTCTCAAAGATAGGAACATGTCAATGTGAGGGAGATGAGAGCTTTAATTCTGGTCATTCAGGCCTTCTATTGACTTTTCAACCCAGGAACTTTAAAGCTGTTCACAGACAAAATGATTGTCCTTTAGTATGTGAACAAGCAGGGGGTAAAGAACCAAATCCTACCTCCTATGCAGGCTAACACTCCAAGCTTGGGAGGTGGTGGGTCAATTCTATGTGACCTTGCCAACAGTTTACATTCCATCCAGTCAAAATTTTGTGGCAGACCTTCTGAGCAGACCATTGACACAGTCCCATGAATGGATGCTTCAAAGTGGTGTGTTTTTGGACATTGTCCACCACTGGGGGCATTCTGCAAATAGATTTATTTGCCTCCCTCCTGAGCAGACAACTTCCATAGTTTTGAGCCAGAGTTCCACACCCTTTCATCCTCTTGGAAAAGGATGGTTCTGTATGCATCCCCCCCAATAATCCCAAAAAGTCCTGCTGAAAATCGTGTTGGTGACGCCATTTTGGCCAAGGCAGCATTGGTTCCCTCTTCTCCTGCATTTAGCCAAGGGCAGTCACCACAATTTGCCTCACAAGATGGACCTTCTGACACAACACAAAGCAACCCTCATCCATCCCCACCTGTCAACCCTGCAGTTGACTCTGGGTGATAGGGCCTTACTTCCTTTCAGACACCTGTTCTCTGAGGATGTGCTTAGGGTCCTGCAGGTGGCCAGAAAACCCAATACTAGAAAATCTTATTTATCCAAATGGAAAAGATTTTCATTTTTGTATCTGTCAAGTAAACTAGACCCACTATCAGTGGAAATTCCGTTGGCTCTATCCTATTTGTGTGAATTGCTCAACTCAGGCTTGGCTTATTCTTCAGTGAAAGCACATCTGTCAGTCATCTCTGGCTTCTAGGTTTGAGGCTAAACAACGTCTTAGAGGTGTCCTTCACATTAGGCCTCCCAGAAAGCCTGTTTACCCCCCTCCCTGGAACCTAAATTTTGCTCTGGAGAAGTTAATTCTCCCTGCTTTGAGTGAGCATATTTTGCCTCCCTACAACATTGTTCCTGGAAAACTGTCTTGCTGTTAGCTTTGACTTCAGCCAGATGAGTGTCTGAGCTCCCAGCTCTTATGGCTTCATCCCCTTTTTTGGTTTTCCATAAAGACAGGGTGTTCCTGCGGACCAACCCTTCTGTTATGGCTAAGGTAGTTAACAAGTTGCCATTCGACTTAATATCAGAGCTTTGGCCGGCTAACATCTACCTGGAATCAGCTGGACGTATACGTGAATTTAAGTACACTTTTATCTGTTGTTTTGTATATAGTACTGTATTTAATTTATTTGTGTTTTTCACTGAATATTAACTCAACTGAAGTTGTGGCTCTCTCTCTACAGAGCACTTTTTGAATTTCTGTGTAGCCATTGATAGCAGTGGGGGGTAGTTTTCAGCTCATCACTGACAATCCTGTCTTTCCTTATGTAAGTGGTACATTTTGAGTTATCTCTGCTTAATATCAGAGCTTTGGCCGGCTAACATCTACCTGAAATCAGCTGGACGTACAAGTGAATTTAAGTACACTTTTATCTGCTCTTTTGCATATAGTACTGTATTTAATTTATATATTTGTATTTTTCACTGAATATTAACTCAGCTGAAGTCGTGGCTGTCTCTCTACAGTTAGTTCCCCACCCACCCTCCCTGTTCTTGTTTTGGTATTAATGTTGGTGGCTTTGAAATTGCTTTCTTGTAGATTTGTATTTGGATACTCCTTCTGGGCCCATCTCATTTGCTCACTTAACTGAGTGCAGTGAGATCATATTCTGATTTCAGGCACTCCTACTGTGTATAGAGAGAGCATTTGGGAAGGACAACCCCTGTAGCCTCTTAATCCTGCTCTGTTCCTTCCCTCAAAAAAAAAAAATATATATATATCTTATTCATCTGCTCTTACTATAACTGTCTTAGTTGCTCTTCTGCGTGCTATCTATTCAGTCGCTCTTACTCTGCACTTATTACTGCTTGTTAGTAGCCTTCTAATTTACTGCCTTCTGCACTTGTTTTTAGTCATTTGTTAATTTAATTGCATTTATTTGAACTGCATTTGCCGTAGTCTTGCTACACGCTCGGGTGTGCTGGCCTGCACTACAGTTTGAATTGTATTTGAATTTGAAAACAGCACTGGCAAAAAATACACATAAATACACAAATCATACTCGAAGGCTCTTATTAAAAACCCGCAAAAGCATCAGAGACCCCAAAGCAGACACCCAAACAACCTGCACTTCCCGTCACAAACCAGACAACACATAAAACACAAAGTCAGTGTGTCGCACAATCACAGCACTTAAGGCGAAATAACACACCTAACACACTAGTAATAGGTTACTCTATAGTCAGGCACACTGACGTCCCACTCACTAGGCTGGACAAGCAGAAGGTTACTGTTAGCTGTCTGTCGGGAGCCAGAATCCGCCACATAACACAAGCACTCAGGTCACTCCAGAACAAGTATAAATATGACTCTGTCATTGTTCATGTTGGTGTGAATGACCTGAGATGTACCTCCTTGGACTACATGAAAAGAGACATGGAAGAGCTCTCTGATCATGTAGCCCAGGCTGGTATGACCCTGACTCTGAGTAGCATACTACCCTCACCAAGAATGATATCTCAGTATAAAGAAAAAATGAGCAATTTCAACAATTGACTAAGCTTCTGGTGTCATTCAAAGGGAATCCAGTGTCTGTCAGCCTGGACTACATGCTCGACAAGCCACATTGCTTCGCAAGAGATGGCTTGCACCTGTCACCCCTAGGCTTTCGAATACTGGCCAAGGCTCTTGCTGCCCCCATAGTGCCTTTTTAGGCAAGGCCCAAAAGTCAAACCCACCTCCGTAAACAGCACAAATAACAAAAAACTGAGGGTTATGCTACTCAATGCCAGGAGTTTAAATCTCAAAATACACGCGCTCAAAACACTCCTCGGTATGGAGAACGTTGACATCTGTGCAGTAACTGAAACCTGGTTCAAGGTTCCAGAGAGCACCCCAGCACTACCGGGCTACAACTCATACCACACGTTTCGGCCACAGAACACGGACCGAAACACAAAAGGAGGGGGTGTATCCATATTCATCAAGGATACCTACACCTCCAGGTTAGTGGCGCAGCCTGATACCTCTGAGTTCATCCATGTGCAACTAACATCGGGCATATCTGCAATGCAAATTGTGGCCTGCTACAGATCACCCTCCTTGACCCAGGACCACCACTCCACCTTTCTGGAGACACTGGAAAACATGAAGGTCCTACCAAACACCCTGATATTGGGTGATTTCAATTACCCTACCATTCACTTAGAAAACTACACGAGTACAAATTCCCAGGTCCAGCGCTTCCTGGAATTCATCAACTCAAATGCCCTGGATCAGCTGGTAAACTCCCCTACCAGAGGTGAAAACATATTGGACCTGGTCATCACCAACATGGGCGACAGGTGTTTCACACTGGAGATCAACCCGTCACTGGTTAGATCAGACCGTAAACTAATCACTCTGGATGTACACACCCCACCACCACCCCCAACTAAGGAAACCACAGTAAAAAAACTTTTCCAAAGCAAACTTCACCTTACTTAAGACAGAGGTGGTAAGTTTCACAGCCCTCACGCTAAAGGATAACGCTTCCCAAGATGCAGAAACCTTTACAAATGCACTCTGAACACCTACAAGGATGCATGGATAATGCCGTCCCTAGCAAAACCAAGACTCACTCATCTAAGAGAAGGAAACCAGTTTGGTGGACCCCTGCAATAAACAGGCTATACAATAGAAGGAGGAAACTAGTTCAGAAAAAAAGCAAATCCCAAGAAGGAAAGACATCCCTGATCAGTATCAGTAAGAAACTGAGGTCCCTCATGAAATCATCCTTCGAAAGAAAAATTGCCAGGGATTCAAAAGATATAACCACAAAGCCTTCTTTAGCTATGTTAAGAATTTAAGTGGCAACTCGCAGATATGCACTGAACTAGTGCAAAATAGCACAAAATATACTAGACCTGCTGATATTGCCAATATCCTGGCAGATGGATTCAGTGCAAACTTCACCCCCCTCTCATCTCCAAAAGGGCCCACAACAATACCGGAAAAGTGTAGTGTCCCAAAAATCACAGACGCACAGGTGAAAACAGCCCTTTCAAAAGCCAAAAACACAGCGTCAGTGGGACCAGATGGTGTCCCAGGCTGTGTTTTGCACGAACTACAGAACAAACTAACCCCTCACCTAAACGCATTGTTCAACCTCAGCCTCTCCACAGGCTATGTGCCCATAGAATGGCGCACAGCAACAGTTGTTTCTCTCCACAAAGGAAGGGCCACAGCTGACCCTGGTAACTATCTCCCCATACGCCTGACTAGCCTGATCTGAAAGGCTATGGAGCGCATAATCATGAAACTCGTTAGCAAAGACATTGGGAACCTCCAAACACTTGCCCCAACCCAGTTTGCCTTTGTTAAGGGCAGATCATGCCTACTAAAGCTGGTGAACTTCTTCGAGACAGTCACCAAGGCCATAGATGAGGGAAAGGTGGTTCACACAGCCTACCTTGACTTCGCCAAGGCTTTTGACCCCATTCCCCACTTGGGTATTACAGAAAAACTCCCCAGCCTGAACATAAACCCCTACGTCACGAGATGGGTTGCCAACTGGCTTACAGACAGAACTCACACGGTAAGAATAGCAGGCTCCAGGTCCGACTCTAAACCAGTCACAAGTGGTGTCCCGCAAGGCTCAGTCCTGGGACCCCTACCGTTTGGCATATACTTCTCAGAAGTACAGGCAAACACAGGAGGACTATGGCTAACCAAGTTTGCCGATGACTGCAAACTGGGAGCCATAATTGACTCTCCGGCTGACACGGACATCCTCCAAAAGGGCCTTACTGAGATGGACACCTGGTGTCAGTCATGGCTTCAGCTAAATGCCAAAAAATGCATAGTCATCCCGTTTGAGGAAAAACAAAACACCCACAAATTACCACATAGTTGGCAGCCCCCTTAATACAGAAGGCGTAATAAGAGATATGGGGACTCGGGTAGATCGTAATCTCTCCTTTGACAATCATATTGCCAAAGTAGCAAGGAAATCCTTCTATGTGGCCCATCTAATTACTAAAGAGTTTGCATCTAGAAATAAAGAGGTTATAGTGCCTCTCTGCTCGTCACCCATTAGACCCATCATAGAGTACAATGCCCCATTTGGGATGTACCTCACAAGACACTTCCAACAGCTGGAAAGACCACAAAAGCACCTCACCAAGAGGATTACTGGTCTCAAACATATGCCCTTTGCAGCCCAACTGAAAAAACTCCAGCTGTACTCAGTGGTGTATCTCTTACTCAGAGGTGTTCTCTGCCTGACTTACAAAGCCATGTCCAACTCAGAATTGATGGACATGCTCCAGCTAAAGAAATCCAAGTCACTGCAAGCCACGCGCTCTTGTGAGCTAAACCTCGCCACAACAATAAATAGAACATGCTGGAGGGATAGATTCCCATCACAGAGACTCCCCATGCTTTGGAACAAAATTCCAAATTACATCAGGCAGAGCCCCTCACTGACACTCTTCAAGAGAAACCTTGACGAGTGGATGGGTAACAGAAATTACACCCCTGGGATCACTTCATTGGCTCTGCTTGACAGAGGATCAGTTATTTAATCAATGGGGAGGTGAAAGCCAACACATTCTGGCTAGGCTTATAAATGCTCTCGGGCAGATAGCATAGTACCTACCTATGAACCAGTCCATTCACCTTCCCACCATCTTTCCTTCTCCAAAATTCTAGTGAGAAGATGATGTCCACCATAGATGTGCACAGAGAACTTAGCTTTAGCTTTGTCCAAATAAAGTCTATTAGGAAATTTGACCATCTTTCTGTTTCCTTTCACCCCAGGGCTCTGGGAATGCCAGTTTCCAAGCAAACTATTTCAAGTTGGATTTCTAAGGCAGTTTACCTTTTGCTATGCATTTCATGGTAAGACAGTCTCATCTTCAATCAAGGCACATTCTACTAGGGCTGTGGCCTCCTTTGGTGCCTTTTTCAAAGGTTTGGATATTCATTCTTGAAGCAGCTGCCTGGTCTTCTGTTCATACCTTCACTAAACACTACAAATTAGATGTCATCTTAAGGTATAGAGCTGGTTTTGCCAGAGCCATACTCCATGGCTTCCTAGAGAATTATTCGGCTCCATCCAATTCTCATTCCTCATGAGCTTTGGTATTCTCAGTCATGTAAAGATACTGCAACAGATGAATAGAAGGACATAGAGTAGCTGTGTAAAGTAGCAATAATGATAGAAGTCCTCTAAACTGTTGCAGTATTCTATCCCTCCCTCCTTCCCCCTGGTCTTTGTTTTTTTACCTTGGGTGTACATACCCTACTTCCTTAAGCTGGCGTTCCTCCTGGGGTATTCAGTTCTGAGGATGGTACATGCATACATCACCCTTATGACTGATGTACAGCTGTGGCCTACATGCAAAGTACCACATACCCTACAGTAGTAAAAGGCTTTTGTATACTGGCTGACGTAGTCACCTTTGTTGGAGATGCTCCATCATGTAAAGAATGCTGCAACAGTGAAGAAATGGACATCTATAGTTATGGTAAGATTTTACACAACTATTGTTTATCCCACCAGAGCCATCTCACTCCCATCCCCTCCCTCCAGCTCCTACAGGCACCTGAAATGCTGTACAAGTTTTGGTCACTTGAGACATAGTTATGGCTTTTTCCCTCTACATCACAGCTCTGGTATATTTGCCATATTTTTTGACCCTCCACAACCAAGGATGCTAACTGAACTTGATCAGTGTTAGGGTAGGCAGACATCCTGCCTTGACACCACTGTACTAAAATGTGACATGAAAGTGTAATGGACAATTTTGCATTATCTAGAATATCCCATGACCCATTGTTGCTATAGAAGTTGTGTATTCTGATCAATATTGTGGTGATGGGAGGTATTGCTAACTATGCCAGGAGAAGTAGGGCAATGCATTTTGTTACATATGCCAACATAGCCAGATGAAGTTTGGCAAAGAACTATGTTTGTGTCTTTCGGCTTTTCCTGGTTAGGGGTCGCCACAGCGGAACTCCCGTCTGCTAATGATTGGCAGTTGATTTTTACGTACCAGCTTGCCAGGCCTGACGCACAACCTTCAACAAAGGTACGCCCATTCACGCATGTCTCCACGCAGAAGACGCTCTAGCTGAGAATCGAACCGGACAGCGTCTTACTGTGAGGCGACAACACTACCAAAGAACTATGTCATTTGTATAAAGAATTGTATGTCATTTATACAAATGCTTGTGCTGAAAATGTATTTGTGAGGCTTGCTTATGTTGAAAATGCATCAATATTAGGTCCTGCTGGACAGAAAAGAAATATACACGCATGTAGTAACTGATTGTGTATTCATTGTAACTGTTGAAATGAATGTATTCTAAAAGAGAATACTGCAAGAGAAGAGGTTAATCTCAGTCCAGCTGCACCTAACTTTTAGAAAAATATTCTGAAATTAATTTGCTTTATGGGTAGGCCATAAAGATGTTATCCCACAGTTTTGAATGGAGTCAGAGGCAAAATGTCTGTGCCAGAGAATAGTTACTCTTGTAGGAAGAGTGCAAGGGTTTTATTGCTTTATAGCTTCCAGATGCTCCAACAGATCTTAGAAAAGCTGTAGGTATATGTGTATAATAACATGTCTGTGCTAAATCCTGACAGCCTATAGTAAAGGGGGTAGTTCAAGAAACGGAGTCAGGTGACCAGATATGATGTCATTCTGTAAACCAGCGTGGCAATAATAATTGGATATTAGTCAAAGAAGTCTCTCAGTCACATAGCAATCTGTTTTGGGAACCTAACTGACAAGACCACTCACCTACATCATCTTGCCTTGCTCTATTAAGTAAGTAGGAACAGTAATTCTGTAGATCAGTTAAGAAAATATATTGAGAATAGTTAAGTGTTGTGTAACTGTGTGAATTGTTCCAGCAGTGTTATTTTCAATATTTCCTGCGTGAAACTCTGGTGTTTATTGTAAATAGATATTCAGTATTTTCATGTTCTTTTATTATTTGTTATTAACTATATTTAAACCTTTCATTGTAGCTGGTCCTTTTAGAAAATATTAAAGCTTTGAGTGTACTTATATTTATTTGGTGATACTGTGGCCACTCCTGAAAGTCTTGCTGTTTGGTCAAACACTACCATTGGTATTAATATTAATTTCACTCAGTGTAATTGGATACCCTTTTAACAGCCTTAAAGTAATGAGCTGGTGGCAGTAAATCTACCTTATAGACTGGAAAAAAGGTGGTGTTGTGGTTAAATGTGTGCCAGCCTTTCCCAGGTGCGTGTGTTTGCATGTGTGTGTGTGTGTGTGTGTGTGTGTGTGTGTGTGTGTGTGTGTGTGTGTGTGTGTGTGAAAATCAAATCTGAGTGTTGTGTTAGCTACTTGTTTCAGGGACACAGAGCTCCTTAGTGGCCAGTGTGCATTCTTATTCGAGGCCTAGAGGCAGAGTGGAGTGTGTTCCCTATGTGCTCTTAAGGGAAATTGTGCTTGGTGCAGAGAGCTGCATCTGGAATTCTGGATGTATCTATTTCAATCCGTGAACATTCTCCACTAGTGCCTGTGGTGAGGAATGAAGCTCCTTGATCACTAGCCGAGAGAGGGGAATATCACAAGCATATGTCAGGTTTTTTTCTTGTACTAAAGAGTGTATCCTTATTACATCCTTAGTTTATTCACAGTGTCTCATTTGGAACAGTATGCTGACATTGATAATTGTGATTTTCCTTTTGTGTATAGGCTCTGATGTTTACCTAAGAAGGGAACTGATTTGCTGGGGAGACAGTGTCAAACTACGCTATGGGGAAAAGCCAGAAGACTGTCCTTACCTTTGGGAACATATGAAGAAATATACAGAAATCACAGCTAAATACTTCTGTGGAATGCGCCTTGATAATTGTCATTCAACCCCACTGCACGTGGCTGAGGTACAGTTGTGTATTGCCTTTCCCCCCATATATTAAAATTGACTAGTTACAGTGTTATGTTATAGTTCATGTTTCAGCTTATAAGTAGGTGTTATGATATAGTAAAAGTACTTCTTGTGGGCTTGAAGTACAAGGTATGGGGTGGTGCTTTTATAATCCAAGAAGGGTCATATAGTTATATTTCTCTTTCCTTGTCAAGCAAGCGCTTGGTCCTCTAAAGCCTTATTGGAATTGTTGTGGAGGTAGTTTGTAGTAAATTATACCTTTGATCCATATTAATTTCACTTTGCCTGGACCATAGTAATTGGTTAACAGTCTTTTGCCCTACTCCAGTAAACAATATAAATAATATAAAACTGCATTTGACTAGCTAGACGTCCATGGTCTTTGCACCTATTTCATAAATAAGTAATAAAAGAAAAAAAAAACAGAAACTGTGTTAATGTTGATATTTATCCATGTTTTACACTGAACAGCCAAATTACTTAAAAAAAAAAAAAAAAAAAAAAAAAGCTAGATCTTTGTAAATTGCACCGTAGCATGTTTTATTGTGATTATCCAATAAGTTTTGACTTAAAAATCTGTTTAGTATTGATGTTGATGCTTAAATAGCCTCACAATGTCATGCACTAGCCAGTCATATTTCTGTTTTTTCCTTGCCAGCATATAATGTAGTAGGTTTTCAATTTCTTTATTTATGTTTTGTTTTTAATCCTAAAAATAGCATAATTTGTGTGGAGCCAAGGATTAATAGAGTCTTTCTAGATGTTTCTGAAGCTTAGCCATATATACTGTTATATTATGTAATCTAAACATTTTTCATTTATAAGCATTGTAATTTGCATATGATATCTAGTTATTTAGGGGAAAATGTGAATAATAGCTGTGTTTCAGGCTTCACAAACATTGTGATATGTACCTTCATTTCTTTTGCTACTATTTATTCAACACTGGTTTGATTCTGTCATTTTTATCTACCCCTCAGCCTTATTTTGAGCAGCTTTCTCAAATGGGTGCAATGTTTGGTACTTTTTCCCTTATTTTTACTTAACCTTTCTCAGTGACCATTGGGCTAACCCCCCCCCCCAACATGCCCTCATATAGCCATATAGCCCATTCCTTCACCCCAAAGGTAAGAGCCCTGCAGACCAGTTGTCCCTCTCCCCCAGAGCTAGGCAGCAGAGAAAAGAGCTGGAACCTATTTGGGCTTTGGGTTCCTATCAGCACTGCATATGTCCTGTACTACCCCAGGGTATGGGCTGAAATAGAAATGCCTGTAAGGGCATTTCTTTCATATCCATGAGTGATGTGATGTAATCTCAACACTACCCTGCTCCTTTTGAAGAGTGCTTCTGCATGACTTCTGATCTCTGTAATGGGTTCTAACATGGGAATGAGAGTCCTTTCAGAAGAGAGGTGAGCCTGCAAAATTACATCACTCCTCCCTTCATCCCACCAGCTTCAGAAGGCACCAGAGCCATTATTCAAACTCTTTTGTTTTCACCTGAGTTGTAATCCACACTCTCTGTACACCATCAGATCTGGCCAACATTTGGCTACTTCGTTTTGGATCTGTCTTGTATGGCTGTTTTAAAAGTCACAGACTCCTACACTGCCTCCTTTGACCCACGTTTGCCATCTTTCTGTGTAAGTTAAGGGGTGTGCATGCCCTCGAAAACTCCAGTTGTTCTTTGTGTGGATCACTTTTGCTGTAGAATTCTGTATATATGGGAGCTAGATGATGTCCTTCTATTCCTCTGTTGCAGTATTCTTGTGGGATTTGGATTTTTTTTTCAGGAAATCCCACAAGAAGAATACTGCAACATGGAAGAGAAGGACATCTATGGTTATGATAAGATTTTGCACGACTATTCTTTCTTTGTGTGGATCACTTTTGCTGTAGAATTCCATATATATGGGAGCTAGTTGCAAGTCTGTGTCTGCTAAAGTAGACAGATGCACAGAGTTGTACAGACATATTAACTGAAGTACTTTTGCCCAGTGGCTGGTGAAACTGGGGGGCGTCTCTTTAGCTCCCACTGCTGAGCCCACTGATTAATTGAAAAAGGAGAACCTCTTCTACTAAGCACTCAGACTTCTTTGGAGGAAGAAGGTTAGTATACATACTACTTGTATTCCTCATTGGGATATGGCCCAAATGATGAGAAAAGTACAGGATCTGCACTGGAGGTTGTGTGTTTTGTGCAAACATTCTCCTTTGTGAGAAGTCTTATGTGGGAGATGTAAGAGTTGTCAAATACAAAAAGGAAATACTTCAACTTGGGCTCAGAAGAAGTGAAACCTACATCAGTTTCTTTGGTCTGTGAGGATGCATTTTTTGGTAGTTTCATTAGAAGCAGATTCTTAACTTCCAGCTTTTGTGAAACCTTTCAGATTCTACTAGGTCCAGCAGGCCTTTCAATACCAGTGCAAGAACCCCAATGTGGATCCTAAAGTTATCTCCTTGGCTGTGATAAAGAGTGCTGTGGTAGTTCTAGGCCACACTACTGTACTCTGTGATAGAGAGAGCAGAGTTCTAAACATATTTGGAGAAAAAGGGGTATATGTTGACCACTCTGACCTGATAGTTGCACATGATTAGATACAGCCTATAGATGTTCCAGTAGTATGAAACAAATTGCTAGGTTTGTCCAGGTGACGGTGAAGTGCATTAAGTGTGGCAGAATGCTACTGATGTAGCATCCAGGCAGCTGCTATGGGGTCATTCATTAGGCAACATATGAACCAGATTTTACCAAAAGTTGTTGAAAGGGGAGCTGCTCAAAACAGCATGGAGAAGGATTTCTCGTTTGAAAACGTCCCAAAAGTTTGAAGAAAATGTTAAATGGTAAAACAATAAAGCACTTTCATTCTTTCTTTCTGAAATAGAACAGAAACTGTCCATCCAAAGTCCACTCTTTCTACAGGAGTCAGACTAAGGACCAACAGGAAAAGAGAAAAAAGCATTTGTAAACAAAGATGGCTAGGAATGAAGGACAATTCAGCTAAGTATGCATGCAACAACCTGGGAAATAAGTTTGACCAATAATGAACTAGCCAACTATTTCCTTCCAAACTCATTTAGTTTCACCTTCTGGGTTGGCTAAGCCATTTCTAAGATTGCTGGGCAAGCATTTTGTCAGACAGCATTATTTCACATGACATATCTGTCCCACCCTTTGTAGGATGTTGGCTACCCTTCCAGAAGGCCAAATGGAACTGTGCTAACTCAAGCAGCCATTGTAGAGGTCCCCATAGTAGAAGGGTTGGGATTCTATTTATGGCTGTTTTTGGAACTCAAAGGACAGGCCTTGTATACCTATTTTAGATTTTGTAAGACTCCAACTATTTTTGAAAGTTTTGAAATTCAAAATGCAGTGCACTCCCTCCTTCCCTTTTTGTTGCTTATGGCATTCCTAGTGTTGGAACTGAAGGACACTTGTCTTCATGTGCCAATTTGCAGAGTTCATCTAAAGTACCTCAGCTTAAAGGGGGAGGACAACTGTTTCCAGTTTGAAGCCTTGGTCCTTAGGTTTATAGGTTTATAGGTTCATAGGTAGGTACTAGGCTATTGGCCCTAGGGCCTATACAAGCCTAGCCAAAAATGTACCCTGGCTTTCGCCACCCAAGAAAATTATTTTCCTGTGCCCCTGTCAAGCAGAACCACAGAAGTGATCCCTGGGGTGAATTTCCTATTACCCATCCAATCATCAAGATTTTTCTTGAGTGCTAATGAGGAGCTCTGTTTGACATAGATAGGTAGTCTGTTCC
The DNA here is from genome assembly GCF_019279795.1 of Protopterus annectens. Lineage (NCBI taxonomy): Eukaryota > Metazoa > Chordata > Ceratodontiformes > Protopteridae > Protopterus > Protopterus annectens. The sequence continues at coordinate 793,785,777 of NC_056744.1, forward strand.
AGAGTATGGGAAGTCTCTGGAACAGGAATCTATCCCTCCAGCATGTTCTGTTTATTGTGGTGACGAGGTTTAGGTCCCTAGAGCGTGTAGCTCGGAGAGATTGGGATTTCTTTAAGTGGAGCATGTCCAACAGCTCTGGGTTTGACATAGCTTTGTATGTTAGGCAGAGATCGCCTCTGAGTAGGCGATATGTGACTGAGTAAAGCTGGAGTTTTTTGAGACGGTCTGCGTAAGGCATCTGTTTGAGGCCAGTAATCCTCTTTGTGAGGTATTTTTACGGCCTTTCCAGTTGTTGTAGATGTCTTGTGAGGTACATACCAAAAGGGGCGTTGTACTCTATAATGGGTCTAATGAGTGATGAGTAGAGGGGAACAATGACCTCTTTTTTTCTGGATGAGAAACCTTTTGTGATGAGGTGTGCCATGTAGAAGGATTTCCTGACCACTTTGGCAATGTGATTATCAAAGGAGAGACTACTGTCCACCTGTGTCCCAAGGTCTCATCACACTTTCGGTGTTAAGTAGACTACCGCCTATGTGGTAGTTCATGGGTACAGAATTTTTATCAAAGGGGATGACAATGCACTTTTTGGCATTGAGCTTGAGACCATGTCTTTGACACCAGGCATCTGTCTCAGTGAGGCCCTTTTGTAGGATGTCCACATCGTTAGGAGTTTCAATTATGGCTCCTAGTTTGCAGTCATCTGCAAATTTAGTTAGCCAAAGACCTTCTGTGTTAGCCTGTACTTCAGAGAAGTAGATACCAAACAGGAGAGGACCCAGGACTGAACCCTGTGGTACTCCACTTGTCACTGGTCTGAAGTCTGATTTGGAGTCTGCTACTTTCACAGTGTGGGTTCTTTCAGTAAGCCAGTTGGCAACCCATCTTGTGACATAGGGATTTATACCTAGTTTAGTGAGTTTATCTATAATTCCAGAGTGGGGGATGGTGTTGAACGCCTTGGCGAGATCTAGATAGGCTGTGTGAACCACCTTACCCTCATCCATGGCCTTGGTGACTACTTCAAAGAAGTCTGTCAGGTTTAGGAGACATGATCTGCCTTTTACAAACCCATACTGTGTGGACTCCAGGATTTGGAGATCTCCAATGTCTTTGTTTACGAGTTCCATGATGATGCGTTCCATGGCCTTGCAGATGAGGCTCGTCAGGCTAATGGGGCGGTAGTTCCTGGGGTCTGTTGTGGCCCCCCCCTCCCTTTGTGGAGTGGGATAACTGTCGCGGTGCACCATTCAGTGGGCACAAAGCTTGAGGTGAGGCTATGATTGAACATGGTACTTAGGTGGGGTGCCAGTTCATTCTGTAGTTCATGTAGAAGGCAGCCTGGGATGTTGTCAGGTCCCATGGATGCTGTGTTCTTGGCTTTGGAGAGTGAAGTTTTTACCTGTGGAGCCGTGATTACAGGAACTTTGCATTCTTCCCGTATAAAGATGGGCCCTTTAGGGGGTGAGTGGGGGGTAAAGTTAGCACTGAACCTATCTGCCAGGATGTTGGCAATATCAGTTGGTTCTGTATATTTAGTGTCATTGTGCTATAGCTCAGAGCAGATCTGAGTGTTGCCATTGAGATTTTTAACATAGCTATAGAATGCTTTGTGGTTGTCTTTAGAATTAGTGGCAATTTTGTTATCATAACTAGCTTTGGAGGATTTTATGAGGGATCTCAGCTTCTTACTGAGGCTGACCAGGGAGTTCCTCCAATCGTGGGATTTTACTCTTTTTTGCAACAGTTTCTTTCTTCTGTTGTAGAGTTTGTTTATGGCAGAAGACCACCAGATTGGCTTCCTTTTTTTGGAGGATAGCATCTTGGTTCTGTTAGGGATAGCACGATCCATGCACTTCTGTAAGTGCTTATAAAGTGCATCTGTGTAGGATTCAGCAGTCGTACCTCTATTGTCCATCTGCATGGGTGTCATGAAGTTTGCCACTTCTGTCTTAAGAAGCGTGAAGTTGGCTTTGGAGAAATTTTTTATGGTTGTTTTCCTAATGGGGGGTGGGAGCGGGATGTGGATGTCTAGGGTGATTAGCTTGTGGTCGGATCTGACCTTTGTGCTCTCTTTGGTGCCCCAAGTATTCCGAGTATCTTTTTTCCTGCTGTGATCTATTGGAGGACAAAAGGATGCATACATTTTCATATGTGGACGATTTGCTTCAAGCCCTAAAAACATGAAAGTGTCAAGTGAAGCTAAAGATTGTAAGAGTTTGCTTCTGGAGACTGTGGTTGTCTGTCGTTCATAGGTTGGTACTAGGCTATCAGCCCTAGGGCCTGTACAAGCCTAGCCATAACAATTCCCTGGCTATTTCTTCCCACATTATTTACTTTCCTGGACCCCTGTCTAGCAGGGCGACTGACGTGATCCCTGGGGTGAATTTCCTTTCTCCCATCCGATCGTCAAGGTTCCTCTTGAAGAGGTCCAAAGAGGCACTCTGCTTGACATGTATGGGCAATCTATTCCAGAGTCTGGGGAGTCTCTGGGTCAGGAACCTATCCCTCCAGCATGATGTTCATCGTGCATACAGCTGCAGTCATAACAGATGGGTTCTCCTGCAGTCAGGCGGGTCCTCGGTCGGCCGAATTCCAAAGTCTAGGTCCGGTGTCGGTTGTCGTCGCTTCTTCCCTGACGTCAGTGAGACAGGGGTATAAAAGAACCAGCCAACTCCATTTTCTTCAGTCTTTCTTGCCGCGCGGTGCCCGAAGCAGAAGCACTTCGCAAGTGCTGGTCGGCCAGCTCCTGAGGTTACAAAAATTTGGAAACCGAAGTCTTCTTAAAAGCTAAGTACCCCGTTGGTGAAACTTTTCTTGCCTCAGACTGATGTCAGACAAAGTTAATAATTGTATTTCTTGTGGGAAGCAAATACCGCATAAGGATTTCCATTCCCTCTGCATACCTTTTTTAGGCCCAGACCACGACATCTCGGTCTGTCGTTTTTGTGCTACATTCAACAAACGCACTATTAAGCGTCGGGCGGAGTTCGCCCTGCATTATTTTGGGAAAGCATTTAACTATACTATGTCGTCAGATACTCCGACTCCGGTTTTGTCTAAAAAATGCAAAGACAAGGACCGACACCACGCCAAAGCCGACTACACGTGGTCCGGTTCTCAGCGAGGCACCTACACAGCCCCTGACTACCGACGACACTTCTTTGACGGTGTCTCCTGTGCCTGAGGTCGCAGGCTCCTCGGCCTACACCCCGACTACAGATACCGAAGCCACTCTTGGCGTTGAATCTCAGAATGTGGACAGGTCCACCTCCACTCATGGTGTCTTCAGACCTTCCTCTTCTTTCTCCATCAAGGCTTTCACAAAGTCTAAAGCAACCATGCACTCTAAGAGACCAGCTACACAGGGCCCATCTCCAGGCCCCATGCCTAAGAAACAGATGCTTAAAATGGCTGAGGATTTAATTACTCTTATCAGAGATTCTCAGCCCCCACAGGACAAAAGGCCCAGAGTGGAGGAAGATTCCCCCTCCTCTGATCAGGGCTCCATTATTTCAGAGCATTCTGATGATCAGGAACATTCTTACTCCCCTTTTGAAGACTCTGATGCGGAGGAGTCCATCCCTTCTGTCTCCCCCCCAGAGGATTACTCATTTGGGGAAACTTTGCATACCTTAAAGGAACACTTCCACTGGGAAGGCCAAGATCATTCAGATTCCAAGAAAAGGCTCAGGGAATTTCTCTTGCTACCTCAGCACAGGCCTCTGGCTATACCTCCTGTCTTGGACATTCTAGATGATGTTTACTCGGAGGCTTGCCTTAACCCGGACTCTCTACCTCCAGCTCCAGTTAAGCCTGACAGGTACTACAGGGTTCCTGACTCACACCAATTTCTATACAAAAGCCATGCTGCTGACCCAGAAACCATCTCACAGGGCCCCAAGGGAGTTAAGGGCTCCATTGCTAAAAATCCATTACCTTCCGAGAGAGACTCCAGATCCTTAGAAAGGTGGGGAAAAAAGGTATATACCTCGGCTACCTTATCCATGAGGGCCTTAAACTGTTAGTTTCATATGCTAAAATACCAACAGTTTTTGTTATCACAATTGAAAAGTAAAATGTCACAACCTGAACAACCAGACTTGAAGGAGTTGCAGGATTTGATGCATAGTGCAGAACAAGTGGGTAAGCATACCTTACAATGTGGTTTTGATGCTCTAGAGGCCTCATGTAGAGCTGCTGTTACAGGATCAGTCATACGTAGGCATGCCTGGCTCAAGGAACAAGCCTTGCCTGATCAGGTCAAAGCTAAATTACTAGACGCCCCTCTTCAAAAGGATGTACTATTTGGCGCTAATGCTGTGGAGGTGTTAAGGAAAATGGAGGAAAAGGCTAAATCAATGCAAACTGTGAAAGAATTTCTACAGGTACAACCCCCACGTTTTAGTAGAAATTGGCCTTCCAAAAACTGGTCCTTTCCTGCCACGGACAGACCCCAAAGAGTCAGATACAGGCACCAGAGGGGCAGAGGACAATCCCAAGGATCGTTTAGAGGCAGACAATGGCAAGCTCCTACACAAAGAGGTGGTGAGGATAACTCGCAATCTTTCAGAAAGCAAACCCAATGACTTTCCCCTTTGCATGCCAACCAAGTCTCAAATGGCAGCCCCCTTAGGAGGAAAGCTGGCATTATTTTCAAAAAATTGGCATATTGTCACAAAGGACAAATGGATCCTGGACATTATAAACAGAGGCTACAAATTCCATTTTCATACCCTTCCAAAAATGAGAGGCATGCCAAACCTGCCACACAATCAAAGGGCAGAAGCACAAAGGCAAATTACAGATCTCATAAACATGAAAGCTATTCAAGAGGTACCTACGCACGAACAAGGTCAAGGTTTTTATTCCAGGCTATTTCTGGTGCCAAGGAAGGGAAAAGATTGGAGACCTATTTTGGACCTATCCATCCTAAACACATTTCTACTCGTACCAGAATTCAAGATACTCACTCTACAGCAACTTCTTCCCATGCTGGGCAAGGAGTCTTGGCTGGTAACATTGGACCTCAAGGAGGCATACCTGCATGTCCCAATCACACAAAATTGCAGAAGGTACCTCAGGTTTCTTGCAGGTTCAACCCATTATCAATTCTCTGCATTGCCCTTTGGCTTATCTACTGTGCCCAGAGTATTCACAAAATGCCTGGCATCAGTAATTGACTACTGCAGACTTCAAGGGATACAAATTTACCCCTATTTGGACGACTGCCTGATCCAAGTGGACAGCAAGCACATTCTTCTGAAACATCTGGCTTATGTAATAATGTTGTTGAACTCTCTGGGATACACAGTCAGCAAAAAGAAATCAAGGCTAATACCCTCTCGGAAGATAATTTTCCTGGGTGCCAATTTGGACACAAACACCCAGATGGCCTACCTCACGCCAGAGAAACAGGGGCAACTAATTCAGTACTTCAGAACACTAGCAAATTGCACCAGGCTGACTGCAAGGAAAATCCTGCAGGCTCTGGGATTCATGGCATCTTGCATCTTACTAATCCCATGTGCAAAGCTGCATATGAGGAAACTACAATGGTACCTGAAAAACATATGGTCTCAACACAGCCACAGTTTGGAAACAATACCACTAATTCCATGTCTACAAGAGGAATTTCTGTGGTGGGCTTAAGCATGTCAAACAAACACAGGTCTTCCATTCAGCAAGCCTCAAGCAAATCAAGTCATCACTACAGACGCCTCGGACTACGCCTGGGGGGGCGCACATGACAGATCGGTGCATTCAGGGCAAATGGTCCCAAAAAGAAAAGCACGTTCACATCAATCAAAAAGAAATGCTAGCAGTAATAAATGCTATTATAGCTTTCAAAGACCTTCTACAACCAGGTCAACTATTGATAAGAACGGACAACACCACAGTTATGTGGTACATAAACAAACAGGGAGGAACACATTCTTACCCCCTATGCAGACTGGCCATGTCACTTTGGAACATGGCCATGGATTTAAAAATGGAACTACAAGCACAGTACTTGCCAGGCAAGGAAAACACGCTGGCAGACAACCTAAGCAGGAATATGACAGATCCACACGAATGGCAATTGCATCCAAAAGTTTTTACAGAAATAATCCAAGAATGGGGAAGGCCAGACATAGATCTCTTTGCCTCCCACAAAAATCATCAACTGACAAAATTCTGCTCAAGGATCTTCCATCCAAAGGCCTGGAGAGTGGACGCTCTCTCTTTCAGTTGGACATCAATAACAGTTTATGCCTTCTCACCTCTTCCTCTGCTGCCCAAAGTTCTATTGAAAACCAGAGCAGACAGACCAAAGATGATTCTCATTGCTCCGGATTGGCCAAGGCAACACTGGTACCCACTCCTGAGGAGCCTGACGCATTCGCCACCATGGACCCTGCCTCTAATGCCTCTTCTTCTGACTCAGCAAAGCTTCAAAACTCTTCACAGCCAGCTAAAAACACTCAATCTAGCCGCATGGAAGATTCCTTAGCATCACAACAGGCCCTACTCTCCAAGGAGGTGCAGGATGTCATTTTGGAGGCCAAAAGGCCATCAACTAGAAAAGCTTACTCCGCAAAATGGAAACGTTTTTGTGTCTGGAATGAGAAAAAGGGCCAGGATCCTGGAAAACTGAATTTACCTCAAATACTACAATATTTGGCTGAACTGCTAAGCAGTGGACTTTCTTTCTCCTCCATCAAAATCCATGCCTCAGCCATTTCTGCAGAATACAACACTGATCCACCTTTATTCTCTCACCCTCTCAAGACAGTTCCTCAGAGGGGCTAAGAATTTAAGACCTCCAAGGAAGCAACCAATACCTGCTTGGGATCTTAATTTCATTCTGGAAAAACTGACCTTGCCTCCTTTTGAGACAGCTGCCTCATCAAATTTGCAATATTTGTCCTGGAAAACAGCTTTCCATCTGGCTATCACCTCAGCTCGTAGAGTTTCAGAACTACAGGCTCTCATGGCTGTCCAGCCTTTTATCATCTTCCATCAGGACAGAGTTTCCTTACGAACCAACCCGTCCTTTATGCCTAAAGTGGTATCCAGGGTAGCTTTAAATCAGGCCATACATTTACCTACTTTTTATCCTAATCCTCAAAACAAAGGGGAGAGATTACTACATTCCTTGGACATCCACAGACAACTGCGTTATTATTTGGACAGAACAAAGCCTTTCAGAAAATCAGAACAGCTCTTTGTGGCCTATGCGGTAGGAGCTCAAGGAAAGCCAGTTTCCAAGCAGACAATCTCAAAATGGCTAGCCCACTGCATACGCTTTTGCTATTCCTTTCATGGCAAAACTGTACCTACAGGCATTAGAACTCATTCCACCAGGGCCACAGCCACCTCTGCAGCCTTCCTCAGAGGAGTTCCTACCAAGGATATTTTGGAAGCAGCCACTTGGAGTTCTGTGCATACCTTCTCCAAGCACTACAACCTACCATTATACTCCAAATCTAGAGCAGGCTTTGCCACTGCAGTCTTGCAGGGCATTTTGGCTCCTCCTAGTTCCACCTAGTGCCTACCACCCCTTTCTTAGCTTTGGGATTCTACCCATCTGTTATGACTGCAGCTGTATGCACGATGAACATAGTACAGTTTTGTACCTACCATAAATGTAGATGTTCGAGTGCTAATACAGCTGCAGTCCAGGTTTCCCTCCCTCCTTCCCCTCTTGGGACAGGCCTATAGGCTAACACATCCTCATACAACCTGATTGGGGTATTCATTTATGATGTATTTGCTTGCAGCTACTGTATTTTGATTATATTGCACTGCATTATTACACAAATTTATGTATTGCCTTCCTTCTGGGGGCACCTGACATCTGGGGCAAGAAAAACTGAAGAAAATGGCGTTGGCTGGTTCCTTTATACCCCTGTCGCACTGACGTCAGGGAAGAAGCGACGACAACCGACGCCAGACCTAGACTTTGAAATTCGGCCGACCGAGGACCCGCCTGACGGCAGGAGAACCCATCTGTTATGACTGCAGCTGTATTAGCACTCGAACATCTACATTTATGGTAGGTACAAAACTGTACTTTTTGTTTATTGTGATGACAAGGTTTAGATCCCTGGAGCGTGTAGCTCTGAGGGATTGGGATTTCTTTAAATGTAGCATGTCCAACAGCTCTGGGTTTGACATGGCCTTGTATGTTAAGCAGAGATCGCCTCTGAGTAGACGATATGCGACAGAGTATAGCTGGAGTTTTTTAAGGCGGTCAGCGTAGGGTATCTGCTTTAGGCCTTACCCCAAACACATCCCGGGATTTTCTTGGAACAACTGTTATGTTGGAGAGGGACTCTCAGTCTTGGGGTGTATGACTTCAATTTACTTGGTGGTTCCCTTACTAAAGCTACACAGAAGGACTTCTGTAATCAGAATATGCAGTCCCAGTCCCAGGATGAGAGCCTGCTGGTGTCTATTTATCCAAGAGGAATTCACATGGTGGGGACAACAAGTGGACAGAAAAGAGGGCCTGCCCATTGTTCCACTTGAACTAAACCAGTCACTACTGACTGCTTCAGACTTCTTTTGGGGTGCCATGCAGATGCCTTGTGGGTTCAGGACAAGTGGTTTCCTTCACAGGAGAGATTCCACATCAGCCTGAAGGAAATGTTGGCATTTGCCTAGCTAATTAGACTTTAAGCAGAATGTGAATGTTTGGTATAGAGATGTGCTCATGCTCACCACAGACACTATGATAAGTTATATTAACAAAATAAAAAAAACGTGGAGGAGCTCATTCCTTCACCCTGTGTAGAACTAGAGGTAGAACTAGAGCTGCAAATTTGGGGACATGCTGTTTTAGTTGGTATGGAGCGTTTTTGCAAACACCCCTGAGACAAGAGCCCTTTTATGAAGCTATGAGTAGAAACTGAACAGAGATATCCAGTTCACTGATACAGACAGGGGCTTGGATGTAGATCTGCTATTCTTCCTAGCAAGTTACCTGCTTTGCACCTTCCGCAGTGGAGCTGAGGGAAGCCTAGAAGATGAGTACATACTTCTTCCACTGGTGCAGCCTGTTTCCCTTCTCCCCAATATCAATGGTTCTGCAAAACATATGCAGAGTGGAGGTCTAGGATGGTCCTAATAATGCCTTGTTGATTTCAACAACCTTGGACTTTCATAATAGTGGTCACTTTTACAGTCTTGACTTTTAGGATTCCTGCCTGCAGAGAGTCCAGCTGAGTGGATCATGCTTCACAGCTCTACCTTTCTTTCTGGGCCTTGGCTAACTCACTCCCACAGCTGCACTAGAACATTGGTGGTGTAAAAGGTGATCCATGCAATGTCATCCACAAAGTTTTCTTACAGTGCAGTTTCTTAGCTGCCTGTTACCAGTGTTGTCAGCCCGACGGCCATCTTTCTGCCAGAAGTCAGATTAAGTACCCATTAGGGGAAATTAAATGTCAGTGTTCTACAAAATAGATAATAATGTCTGGTATTGAATCAGAATGTGAGAATTTTGCTGAAGTTAAACTGTACAGTGTCTGGAAAGGAAATCCCTAACAAGGCTTCTCTCTTTGTTCTGCTTTGGCCCAGAGCATAAGATGTACTCTTTTCTGCATTGCACCAGCTTCACCATGAGAACAATCTGTAGGAGAAGGCTTATTATTCCAGGAGGTCACAGCAAATAAAGGGTGTGCAGTGCATACCTGTTTCAAAGTTACTGTGGCATCAGTCAAGGCCTCAGGGAAATTTCTGAGAAAAAAGAAGCACTTGGACAATAAATATGAGGAAAGACCTTGGGAGGCAGAGAATGTCTTGCTGCATGACTCTTTCATCCTTAGGTTTGGCAGTTTCAGATGTGGTGGTGCATGTGATGCACTTTCTTCCTTCAGAAAGCAGTTCGACAACTGGATGGGTATCCACAAATACACCCCTGGTATGTTCGCTTGTTCCTCCTTGAAAAAGGAGGTAAGGTCTTCAGTTGGTTACTTGCAAGGCATAAGTCGCCACTGGGCCCAGTTGCCTTTTATATTCTGAGATTGATTTTGTGTTCACTAATGTATCTGTGGGGCTACCCCCCCCCCCCAATTCTCAGGAAAGCTGACCATTTTTACAGAGTTAAGGATTGACATAAATTTTTGTAAAAGAATCTTCTAGCCAGTCCAGCTGTGATGTCCCTAGATTCCAGCAAAGGATCCGCTGTGGATCCTTCCATAAAATCCTATTTCCAAAGGCAGATAGAGCAGGACACTCAACAGATTTGGGGAAAATGTATATGCTTCTGTTGCTTTGTGCTTCACAGCCTTGAATTGCGAAACTCATTTACTCAACTTTCAGCAACCCCTACTAGTAAAGATGAGGTCTAAGGCAGATGGGGTGTCAGATAAAGATCTGAAACAGGCGATGCTCATGATATGTCCTCTCTGCTCGCGTGGTCAAGCACTCTTAAGAAATGTCTGTGGTACTGAAGATGCATCATGTAGGACAGCAGCCAGAGGATCTATAGTTGAGAGACATGGGTGGTTGAGGACGTAACTCCTTTCAGACCATGTAAAGGAACTTCTTGATGTATTTTTGAAGAAGGATCTCCTCTGTGGACCCCGTGCTGAGGGAGTATTCAAGAGACTGAAGAAGATTGGCAAAACCATGCAGTCTGTTTTAGCAGTTTTTGTCAACTCTAAGGTTCAGAATTCAGCAGTAGCTTACCCAGCAAAATCCTGGACCTTATATCCTAAACAAGACAAGAACAGGTCAGAGAAGAATGGCAGGGAAAACCTAGAGGCAGTCAGGATTGTGTTTCACAGAGGAAACAACCACGACTTAGCTGGGATGCCCCCTCCCACCAATCCAAGCCTGTTCAAATCCATGCCTGCCACTTTTCCTGTTGTCCATTTCCCCCTCAGAAAGAGTTGCAGGGTTCTTAATCTTCTTTGAAAAAAATAATTGGGAAAGCATTACACAGGATTGGTGGGTCCTCAGCATCTGCCACCAGTGTTGCACAGTGCATCCTGAGATTTTGTGAAAATGCAGAGGAATTCTCATGGTTCCAAAAGACCAGTCAGGTCTTATACCAGCTATCCTAAGAGATGTGCTGCAGTAAGAAGACAGTGGGTTCTGTTCCAGACTTAGTGTTAAGAAAGAAAGGCACATGGAGACCCATACTGGATGTATTTTATTTAAACAAGTTTGTTGTTGTTGCAAAGTTCAGAATGCTAACTCTCCAAAGTCTTCTACCACTGGTATTACCTTAGGTTCTCAGTCACCCTGCCTGGATCTAAAAATTGCTTACCTATGTTTCCACATAGACAAAGATGATGGACAGTTCCTCACACTTGCAGTGTGTGTGGGGAAGACCTTTCTAGTTCACTTTCTTGGTCTTTAGCTTGTGTACTGCACCCAAAGTCTTTACCAAATACCTAGCTACAGTAATTTAATTTTATTTTGCAGGACAGTGGGCATTAACATGTAACTTTGGATAACTGTCTCATCCAAGTAAAATCCATGGATAGAATATGCAAGGCTGCTTCAAGGACCTGGGTCTCATATTCAGCCTGAAGAAATCAAACCTGAACCCCTTCAAAGAACCTGTTCTTTCTGTGGAAGACAACTTCCACAGAGCTTTTGCTTGGAGGACAGGATCTGTTGTCTGACCATTTACTGTAATAAGTTTGTTCAGTAATTGTTGTACCCACAGGATTTTCTCAGAGTTTTAGGCTTCATTGTCTGTTGTATTTTGATGTTGCAGTTAGTGCATCTATACATGCCGAAACTTCAGTGGTACCTTGGAAAGAGTTGGTGTTGGTCCACTCAACCTCTAGAGACAACATTCATTTCTACTTTACTTTAGGAAGATCGTCTCATGGTAATAGCACAACTCCAGTTCAGTCTGAGATTACCTTCCAGAGCACCATGGCCCACTATGACCCTCACTATACACTTATCAGACCTAGCTTGTGGAAGGGGGCACATATAGGAATACTCTTACGTTCAAGGGGCTTAAACAGACGAGGAGAGACTTGTGCATACCTACCTTGCAGGCTCTGGAAGCCTGGGTATGGCCCAAGGAATAAGCATAACACTGATAGCTAATTGTATCTCTTAAGTAGAAAAAATTATAGTTCTAAGTAGATAAGTACTGAGCCAGTTTTTTTTTTTATTTTTTTCTTTGAATTTCCTAACTGCCCAACTGCTCAAGGAAGCATGTGTGTATTTAATAGTGAAGTGAATCACAACGGTTTAAAAACCACAAGCCTGTTACAGTTTTTGCAATACAGCTTTTTCAAGTGGAAACCAGTTACTAGTAAAATTATCCTTTATATATTTCATTGTCACATGTCTTAATCACATGATTAAAATTCATTTATACAAAGTCAAAGCTGTTCACATAATTAAAACCTTCTTTCATCTCCACAAACTCATTTGTTTCAGTACAGTTTTACACTTAATGCCTCCATTCAACCAGGTTCTTTATCTACTTTGAGTATACTAATCCATTTATATTCGTTGTCCTCAGTTATATCTGTTCTATCCCCTCCCCTGTTACTAGGCCTGATTTCTTGCAGTGCTGCAAACTCAAACGTGATCATCTCCTTTTTCACATATATGCTTATTTAGTGCATTAGTTTCTGTGCATCTAATTATTTCTGAAACATGACTGTAAACTCTGTCCCTTAACAGTCTGTTAGTTTTACCTGTATAGAATCCCATACACTTACAAGGGGCAATATAGACCATATTTTTTGAGTCACAGTCTGTGCACTTTTAGTGTAAATCGTTTCCCCAGTGAAACGATGTATAAATTCTTGCTTCTTATAAATATGTTTACACTTCTGACTTCTGAAACAAGGAAATGTGCCCTTCCTGCTGAGCTTGACATATTTTTTTTTTCCTTTTGCTCTTTGTCACATAATTTTAAATTTTGAAACTTCCGACATTCCTTCACAGGAAAATGTGTTGGCAGACAGGCTAAGTAGCTCTCGGGTTAGACCCTCATGAATTGATGTTGAACAGGAATGTCTTAATAGATCTGACCAGGATGTGGGAGGTATAAGAAATGTACCTATTTGCTTCACCTCAGGACAGTCAACTAATACAGTTTTGTGGCAGGCAAGCAGACTCATTAGCCTGGAAAATGCTTTTCCCTGAATTGGACAAGTACATTTCTCTATGCTTTCTCTCATACTCTTCTCCTCCAGGGTAATCCTAATCAATTAGAAAAGACCAAGAGTCGTACTAGTGGTTCCATTTTACTAAGGCAGCACTAGTTCTTTCTCTTATACACTTTGGAAAAGGAAAAATAGAAAGTGCTAACTTACTGGATGGACCTTCTCGTGCAAAACAAAGGGTCCCTTCAATGCTTTAACATGGACACTCTAAGACTGGATACTTTCTTTTTAATCCCATCTATGCACATGTGTCCTGAGGACCTGCTAAACAGTATAGGGGAAGCTTGGAACTAAAGCACAAGGGCGTCCTGTTTAGTTAGATGGAAAAGATTCTCCCCCTGGTGCTTACCCAAACAAGACACAGGTGGCAATGGTTGTGGAACACTTGTTAGACCTTTTCAAATGGGACTGTCTTGCCCTTTTGTTGAAATTCATACTTCCATTTCAGCCTGCTTGCTTATGGACCCACAGGTGTACTTCAAGCCTTCAGTAAAGCAACTCTCAGGGGGGCCCTACATATCAGATTGCCAAGAAAAGAGATTGTTCCATCATGGAATTTTATTTATGTTTTAATGGAAACTTCCACTTGTACCTTTTGGACCAGAAGTGTCTGCACCCCTGCAGTTTTTCTTTGAAGATGCTATTTTTGGTGGCCTTCTCCTGCTAGAAGGATCACAGAACTTTGGGCTTTAATGTGCAAAGAGTAATCCCTCCATATTAGACCTTTTGCAGCAGAAGTCCCAAGAGTCATCACTACTGCAAGAGTGAACATATTTGAACATCTGCAAGTATGTTAATCTCCTAACACAAGTGCACTTTGTCCAAAGTCAAACCCGTACCTGTTCTCATTTTAGATGCTTGACAGTGTCCTTCAAGCCAAGACCTTATTATTGTCTCCCTGCAAGAAAAGGTCATACTGCTTAGTAATGTCTTCACACCAGCTGCCAGACAGGGATTTGTGACTGCAAAAATTTATACTGGAGGTTGTCTGTGACTCATGTTGGCCTCCATTCTCATGGTACATATGGCCAGGCTGCACACAAGCAAACTTCATTGGTGCCTGATTAATCTCTAATGCCAAAGATTTGATGCTTTGGAAAGAGTGATTCTACTCCCCCGAGACATATGTATACCCACACCCACAGAGAGACCAAATGCTGAGTTAACTGAGGTGATAGCTAGCCCCAAGGAGGGAGAAGATTTCTTCTTGTGCACATGTAGGATCCCTGAGAGTCCAAGACACCCGTAATACCAGGATCAAGGTCAGGCCAAATTAGTGTTAACACGTTAGCTGTTTATTCCTTTTGTGTGTTGATACTCTTGATTACTTGGTATAGTCCAAGAAAATACCATGGTAAATACCACTGGTGCCTCAACAGATTCCTAATACCTTTGCAGACTAACTTTGAAAACTTGGGATCTGGCATCAAAGAAGTATCTTAATCTCCAAGCTATTGCATTCTGTTGGCAGAGAATGTCCTGGCAGAGCTGTATCTACTTCCCAAGAGTGGATGGGAAATCCAGAAACTTTTCATGAACTTCCCATTCTTGAGTCATCAAACACTGTGGTTTGTGCTCCAGATACCTTTGTGAGTGAGCCTCAGCACTAGCTACATCTATATGACGTGAAACATGTCTTTATGCCATGTCTCTCTGTCTTGATTTCCTAAATGCTGTGAAAGGCAGTAAATGACAGGTCCATCCAGATTCCTATTGTACCCTTGTGACCAAGACAGCATTGGTACACCCTGCTGTAGAAACTGAGCAGAAGTGGTTCACAGCTTTACTGTCTTGTGCAGCCTTCTGTCTCTGCAACTATGGACATTGGTACAGCCAACCTAAAAAAAAAACAAATCTTGCATCCTAAAAGATGCAGCCTTAATTCCACATTGGGACTCCTTCCCACCAAATTTCTTAAGGAGTATTGAGGATGCAAGAAAACAGCTCTTGCAAATTGTCAGCAAAGTGAGCCTGATTTTCATTTGGTGCAGATTACTTTCCCCCTAAGACAGCATGTGTTCAACACTTCTCCCTTTTCAGTCTGTTATACTTAGAATTCTCACATTCATTTAGTAAGTGTTCTGCAACAGTGATCCTTGTGCTGAACATAGTACAGCTTTGAGCAAGTACCAGCATAACTGTAGATGTCAGAATACAAGTAGTATTGCTACAAGATGGCTTTTGCTGTTCATCCCCTGGCACTTAGGCCTACCAAAACTAGTATGTACATGTATATGTGGCCTTAGGCCAAGGTGCTTGTTTATATGTGTGTGAGGGTAGTAGGGTACTTAGCCTTAGAATGGTATTGAACTTTTTTCCACTTTTTTATTAGCTGAAACTTGTTTTCCAGGAAAGTGCAACTGGGCAAGAACCCATTTTCAGTGGAGACCCAGGAATAAAAGCTCCACAGAATATAAATAACAGCAGTAGATTAATATCATTCACAATAAAATATAAAATAGTAAGAGAAAAATATAAACATCACACAAATCTATAGAAAATATACAATGTAAATTCATTTGAGATAAGTATGAAATAATAAGAACAAAGTATACAAGATAAATGAAACGAGAGTATGAAAAGAAAAAAATATATAATGTTGGTGGCAGAAAGTAAAGGTTTCCTTCAGCAGATTAATCATATTAAACAGTAGGGTTGTGAAGTATTTGAGTTGTAAGCCAATACAGGCCAATAGAGAAATCAGAAGTGTTGGTTTGAGATGGATTAAGTACAGGATTTAGTATTAAGAATATGAGGACGTGAGGAAAAAGAGAAATTTTGGTATTAGCCTGGTGTGCTTGCCAAACATTAGGCATGCACCCTTACTCATTTTCCTTTTAGATTTTTTAGTATCTATTGCACATTGGATAGATTGGGTCAGTATAATTTTAAATTCTGAGACTCCTATACGTGAGTTGCAGAATATTGAGACTGAATGTGTAGAAGTGGGGACTTGTAAGTCTGAGATAACAATGTTGCAGAGAATTTTATCCAAAGTATGGCAAACTAGGAGTTGGTGTATGTATGTAGCAAAGGTGTGTGAAATGCAAAAAAATAACTTTAAAGGGCAACGATTGCTAACTTTTTTTCCCCCCTCATAATTCCGGGGCTCTCAACAATTTCAGAATTCCATTAAGGATCCTTTGGGGGCACAAAGTTTAATATAATGTAGTAGTTGTTGACAGCCTTTCCTTACTGTAGTATTGGTATCAAAATTTAACAGAAAATGATGTTTACAGCATAGCTTGGCTTCCTGCTTATGGCTTTGGTATCCTGGGAAACTTCTTTCCCCAGTGACATGACGTCTTTCAAAATGTGGTCAGAATAATGTTTGCCTGCAGTTTAATCCTGTTCATGTGATTAATGTCCTGCAATAGCATTCCTTCTGTTTAGACATCTGTGAATATGGTGAATTGCCTCACATAGCTCTATTTTCAAGGGACGTGGCTTGAACATCATAATATGAATAACCTTTACTAAGGAAGTTTTGTGCATAATTGTTCTTTCCATGGTGCTGCTATTCTGTAATCAGTTCCATCTTTCCTAAAAAGTTTTTGTATGTAATGACAGAACAAAATGTAATTTTGCATTATAGTTATTCCAGTTCCTGTAAGTAAATTTCTATATCACTCATGCTTTAGTGAACCAAGTGATAATGAAGTAATAACATACTTTTTCAATTTCATTCTGAAAGAACATACACTCAGTCTTCCATGCTGAAGTAACTGTGCTCACTGTAGAAGGTTTCCACACATTTCCTCACTGCTACCTGCTCCATTTCTCAACTGTGTGCCCTTCCCCAGACATAGAATAGCACCTTACCCCTCTACCTTCTGACCACTGTTCCCTGCCATTACCTGAGCACTAGTTAATTTCAGTAACTTGTTGAATAGTGCTGTCTCCTGTGTTCACTAGGCTTGCTGTTTGCACTCGCATTAATGCATTGTCTGACCAGCACCAAAGACTCCATATTCCCTGGGCTATCTGAGTTCACAACCGTTTAGCTGCATTTTGAAAGCCTGTGTAATAGAAACACCTAGTTTGCCTGTCTTGGGGCATCTTGGTTTCATAACCCCCATGTTCTTCTCTTTGCACTGGTCAAAGTTTTACATGTTATTAGTTTTAACTGTAAAACGCCAAAAGACCAAGACAAACTGTAGAAAAACAGATAACGAAATAGGCAGCCAACAATACCACAGATCTGGATAAAAAGAAAACTCTTCTTTATTCAATTAAGCGCTTTCGTCAGACTCCACTGACTTCAACAGAATACAAAGTGCAAAACACTGCTTAAATAACCCATCCCACCCTACAAATTAGTTACATCATTTCTCACAGGAAATTAACAATGAATGACACGACAAGGTAAAACATATTTTAAAGGAACCACAACACAAAACCACTCATTGTTAGTTGGTAATCACTCATAAAAAATACAAAGACTTAACTTTCAGTAGAGCCATGATACTGACCCTGTCATTAAGCCCAGGTTTTTTACTTAATGACAGGGGTCAGTATCATGGCTCTACTGAAACTGAAGTCTTTGTATTACCAACTAACAATGAGTGGTTTTGTGTTGTGGTTCCTTTAAAATGTGTTTTACCTTGTCGTGTCATTCATTATTAATTTCCTGTGGGAAATTATGTAACTAATTTGTAGGGTTGGATGGGTTATTTAAGCAGTGTTTTGCACTTTGTATTTGTATTCTGATGAAGTCAGTGGAGTCTCATAAAAGCGCTTAATTGAATAAAGAAGAGTTTTCTTTTTATCCGGATCTGTGGTATTGTTGGCTGCCTACTTCGTTATCTGTTTTTCTACAGTTTTAACTGTAAGCTTTCTCTGATCTTGTTCCTGCAAAACTGGTTGACTACTTTCTATCTTATTCTAATATGTCCAACAATTTTGCTTCCACTTTACCTCCTTTCTTGCAGTCACCTTCCTCAATGGCTTGCATTCAGTTCCTTCAGTCCATCACAACTGCATGCTTCACATCATACTCTTTATCAGTTTCGCCACTGGCATTTTAATATCCACATTGACGCAGCCTGTTTTAACCCCCACCCCTCACCCTTTGCCCTTCTTCCATAGTGGACTCTTAATATTTACAGCCGCTGATTAGGATGAATTCTTTTATGGAACTCTTTCTGCTAGTTTACGGTATTTTCACCCCTCCTTGTTTAGTTGTTCATCCTTGACGCCCTACATGCCATGATGTTTATTTTAATGTCCTTTTTTATCCACCAACACTTTAAACAGCATATAAAAAGGCTAGAAAAAAGCATGGTGGCTCATTCTATTGTTGAATAGCAGAAATTGTACAGATATAACAGGCCTTATGTCATCCCACTTCAAAGTATCTGTTGCCACAAATCTGTAACTTTAGGTTTGTGTTATGCTTGGCCAGTAGGGGTCATGTATTTTAGATGTGAATGCCAAAGTACGCATTTTTTCATTCAATAGGTTTTTTGATGCAGGATAGTATAAATTGTCTTTACTGGCATGCCTTATTCTAGATTCAGTCTTCCCACTACTTTTCTTGATGTATTTTAATTTCAAGCAAGTCACTGAAATTCATTGCAACTTGTAGGAGATGTTGGCAACAGCCAGGTCAGTCAGGCCCAATCTTTATGTGATAGCAGAACTCTTCACGGGCAGTGAATTCCTCGACAATGTCTTTGTCAACCGTCTGGGGATTACCAGTCTCATTAGAGGTACAGAAAAGACTTGTAATTGTAAAGCAATGTAGCTTGCTTTGTAGCATTTTGGCAAACGCAAGAGTGAAACTAATAAAATGTTTTTGCTTTCTCCTTTTGCCCTTTTATTCTTTACAAACTCCAACTTCCTTTTCTTTACTTTTGTTCATCCTTAATATGTTATGTGAACTTTTATACATTGCTTCATCTTTGTCATATGTCATGATTCTGCTTTATGTATAAACATTTCTTCTGTCTCTGCTTGCTTGCATTACATGTCTTTTCATGCCATCTGTGCTTAGCTTTTTACCCTTCCTTTGTGTCCTTCTGCTTTGTCTTAACATATATGTGGCTTACTGGGATTGGCTGCCTATAGTACATGCTGGACTGTGCCAGGACGCTGTGCCCTGACCTGTATCTTGTGGCTGAGCTTTTCACTGGAAGCGAGGAGCTGGACAATATCTTTGTGAATAGACTGGGCATTAGCTCTTTAATCCGAGGTAGGCTTATTTCTATGCATGGCTTATTAAAATTTGTAATTGCTATGGCTATGTTAACAATTTTTATAAGCATGCTGTGTGTATTGTAATCCTGGCTAAGGTAGGACTGCAGACTTGTAGTATGTGATTATACCACTGGTTGCATAATGTCTGTTAGTGTCATTTGTATAATTTTACAGTTGCATGCTTGTTGACCAAAGTGAGAATTGTTAAAAAGTTGTGGTCTATCTTACTCTTTATGTAAATAAATTAAAGTACTAATGCACAAGACATTTTGTTAATTTTGAGAGAAAGGAGAGAAAATAATGAAATGTACAGCTTTGTCATATACCAAGCTTAACGTTTTAAGTTTGGTGGCCATGCATTATTTTGAAAGTGATATACTCTGTGCAGGATCAGAAATCAGAGTTTGCTATTTCAGACTTTTGTACTGTGCATACTTAAGTACTTAACAAGAAAGACAGGTAATGCATTTACACGAGGGAACAGGAAAGGTCCAGGAAAGAATATTTTTTTTAGTGAAGCAGGGACTGTGAGAAGAGGTAACTATAAAATAACAATCATTCTTAAACATAGTTTTAGGAATTTACAAAAGTAAGTGTTTTTCATGAGCCAGAAAATTAAAAGTGTGTGGAAAATGTTGACAGTATCCCACCTACAGAAAAATGTATCCCAACATCTTTCATAAAATTAATGGTATAGAAAGCAGCATTGCATGTTGAGATTAGATAACAGATAGCTCAGACTCTCTTAACATTCCAGGATAATGGAGATGTATCCAAGGACCATAACCCAATGTGATTTTCCTTTTCAGAAGTATACTTTAAAAAGTTTGCGTCCTAAACCAAGCTGACCCATCACACTTTTCTTCTCTCTTTCGAGTGAATTACTATTCTGGGATTACTTTAAGGCTTTAACAGTTAGGATGCAGAGATCGGGAGCTTTGGGGAAAGACTGGTGCAGTGTTAATTTTGTCCTCTGATCCTGACATCTTGAGGAGCTACGCTGGGCTGCTCTGACCTTGACCAATAGGCAAGTCATCTAAAGGGAGCTCCAAGGCTACACTGCCCCATCCAGGGAAATTTGGGATTTTGCCTGTCACCTCTATGAGCAGACCGAGCTTCTTGTACCCAGCATGTTGGCATTGCATGTGGTTGACCAGTCTGTATCAGTCTGCTGGTATTAATCTATTAACTTGAGTTTGGTAAAATAAAATAATACCAGTACTGAGAGAGAGAATTGTTCTCTACCTATGACCATGTGGGGCAGATGACTAGAGGCTCCACAGATTCACAGCTTGAAGATTGTCAGACAAATTTCACATTTTTTTTTACCTGTGTGGTCAAGGCAGCAGACTTTGTATGGGCTTGAATACTTATCTTTAAGGTATTATAGTTCAACCACAGTTAGTGGTGACATAGGTTCATAGGTTCATACTAGGCTATCTGCCCGAGGGCATTTACAAGCCTAGCCCATCGTTTTGTGGCTTACGCCACCCCTTTAGTATGGGGAACTATACCCATTATTTTGCTGTGCCTCTGTCGAGCAGTGACACTGAGGTAATCCCTGGGGTATATCTGCGATCTCCCATCCATTGGTCAAGATTTCTCTTGAACAAGGCCAGCGAGGTGCTCTGCCTCACATGTACCGGGATTTTGTTCCACAGCATAGGGAGTCTTTGGGTGATGAATCTATCCCTCCAGCACGTCCTATTAATAGCCGTGTCAAGGTTTAAGTCTCCCGCCCTTGTGGCTCTGATGGATCTAGATGTTTTGAGGTGAAGCATATTCATCAAATCTGGGTTTGACATGGCCTTGTATGTTAGGCAAAGGTCACCTCTGAGCAAGCGGTAAGCGACTGAATAGAGCTGGAGTTCTTTCAGTCGGGCAGCATAGGACAGATTTTGAGACCCTTTATCCTTTTGGTGAGGAACTTTTGTGGCCTCTCCAGCTGCTGCAAGTGTCGGGTCAGATACATTCCGAATGGGGCATTGTACTCAATCATTGGTCTGATGAGTGATGAGTAAAGGAGACTATGACCTCCTTGATCTAGATGAGAATCCCTTCATGATAAGGTGGGCAATGTAGAAGGTCTTCCTAACTACTTTAGCTACATGGGTGTCGAATGACAGACTACTATCAACCTGGGTCCCCAGGTCCCTGATAACTTCTTCTGTGCTCAGTGGATTGCCACCTATTTGGTAGCTAGGGTAACCTTGTTTTTCCCGAAGGGTATGACTATGCATTTTTGGCATTTAACTTTAGGCCGTGGCTCTGGCACCAGTTATCCATTTCTGTGAGACCCTTCTGAAGGATATCTGTGTCAGATGTGTTTTCTACTATGGCCCAGTTTGCAGTCATCTGCAAACTTTGTCAGCCATAACCCTCCTGTGTTTGCTTGTACTGGAAAAGTAGATGCCAAACAAGAGTGGGCCCAGGACTGAGCCCTGTGGGACACCACTTGTGACAGGCTTTGAGTCTGACATGGCGCCAGCAACTCTGACCCTGTGGGTTCTGTCACTCAGCCAGTTTGCAACCCATCTTGTGATGTATGGGTTGACATTTAAGCTGATGAGTTTTTCAATGATACCCGAGTGGGGTATTGTATCGAAGGCCTTAGCCAGATCGAGGTAGGCTGTATGGACTGCCTTTCCCTCCTCAATGGCTTTGGTGACTGTTTCAAAAGTCAACCAAGTTTAAAAGGCATGATCTGCCTTTGACAAAGCCAAACTGGGTTGGATCCAAAGTCTGCAAATTCCCTATGTCTTTATTTATGAGGTCCATTATGATCCTTTCCATGGCTTTGCAGATAAGGCTTGTCAAGCTAATGGGCCGGTAATTTCCAGGGTCGGTGGAGGCACCGCCTTTGTGAAGTGGTACCACAGTTGCAGTGCGCCACTCCTGAGTGCGTATCCAGAGGTAAGACTTTGATTAAACAGCTGTCCTAGCTGTGGGTTTAATTCCTCATTGAGTTCATGGAGCACACAGCCGGGGACACCATCAGGTCCCATGGATGCTGTGTTTTTGCTTTGGAGAGAGCAGTTCTCACTTGGGCGCTGGAGATGTTTGGGGGCTGCAATTGTTTGGTATAGATATCTCTCCTTTTGGGGGAGGGGAGAAGTTTGCACTGAACCTGTCAGCCAGTATGTTGGCAATGTCTGTAGGATCAGTAATCTTCACATCATTTTGAACTAGCTCTGAGCATATCTGGGAGTTTCCTCCCAGGTTTCTAACATAGCTAAAGAAGGCCTTATGATTGTCTTTTGAGTCTTTAGCTATTTTTCTCTCGAAATTTGCTTTGGATGATTTTATGAGAGCTCTTAGTTTTTTACTTATAGTGATCAAGGGTGTCTTACCTTTTAAGGATTTTGCTCTATCTTGTAGTAGCTTCCTCCTTTTGTTGTAGAGTTTGTTTATGGCTGGGGTCCACCAGACTGGACGCTTGCCTTTGGTACAAAGAGTCTTTGTTTTGCTTGGGATTGCCTTATCCATGCAGTCCTGCAGGTGCTGGTAGAAGGCATTTGTAAGTGATTCAGCGGCTTGAGTACTGTTTTCCGCCCGTCCGGGGGGCCTTAAAGGAGACCACACTAGTCTTTAGAAGTGTGAAGTCGGCTTTTGAGAAGTTCTTTATTGTGGTTTTTTTTATTTGAGGTGGGGGTGGGATGAGGACCTCCAGCGAGATTAGTTTGTGGTCTGATCTCACCAGTGAGCGGTACACCTCCGGTGTTGAACATTGTGCTCCCATGTTCGTGATGATGAGATCAAGTATGTTATCTCCTCTTGTGGGGATGGTGACTAGTTGTTCCATGGCATTTGAGTTTATGAATTCCAGGAACTTTTGGGCTAGGGTGTTTGGGCTTGAGTAGTGTTCCCAGTCTATATTAGGGTAATTGAAGTCACCTAGTATGATGGTGTTTGGTGATACATTTATCCCCTCTATTGTTTTCAGGAAGGCCATGTGAGGTTCCTGAGTTTGTGAGGGTGGCCTGTAACATGCTACAATTTGCAGAGCAGTCTTGCCTATGGTTAATTGCACCTGGATGGTCTCCGATGCATCGTGCATTGCCACCAGTCTTGAGGTGTGGGTGTCCTTTTTTTAAGAGAGGAAGATGAAGGAGTTATGGAAATGACCCCTAGTGGCCAATAAAACTACAGTTTCAAGTCAGTAACCACCTCTACGGGGGGCAGGGAAGCTGCTCAATGTTAGTCACTGCCACTGATGAACACAGAGACCCTCCTTCAGCCCAAGCAAAAATGGCCTCACAGAAACTTTCAAACAGTTCAGGAACAGCAAGCCTGTAACTGAACTTTTTTAACTCTCAGAAAAGTGGGAAAAAGCAAGATTTTTTTTTTGTTTTTGTTTTTTACAGAGATAGCAGAGGTTCACAAGTAATATCAAGTTATAACAGTGCAGTAAATTGACCCCACACAAGAGTGCTAGGTCAAGGACAGAAAATATGCAAATTTTAAGAAAAAAACAATTTAAAATTAAGTGCAAACAGGAAATTCAGCAAACAGCTTTTGGTTGTGCTCTAAATACAGCTACTAATACAGAAATCAAGTTTAACAAGCCAGAAAATGCTCAAGCTAGGCAGCTATGCAGAAAAACTTAGCAAATAAACAGAGAAAAATACTTAAAATCTCAAAAGTGGCTCCTTCTTCTCTCAGCGCTTTTTCCTCTTGGAGGGTGCTTCACCAACAGCCAACAAGCCTGAAAAGACGCTCAAACCACGAGGCAACTAGGTTTTAAGAGAGGAAGATGAAGGAGTTATGGAAATGACCCCTAGTGGCCAATAAAACTACAGTTTCAAGTCAGTAACCACCTCTACGGGGCAGGGAAGCTGCTCAATGTTAGTCACTGCCACTGATGAACACAGAGACCCTCCCTCAGCCCAAGCAAAATGGCCTCACAGAAACTTTCAAACAGTTCAGGAACAGCAAGCCTGTAACTGAACTTTTAACTCTCAGAAAAGTGGGAAAAAGCAAGATTTTTTTTTTTTGTTTTGTTTTTACAGAGATAGCAGAGGTTCACAAGTAATATCAAGTTATAACAGTGCAGTAAATGACCCCACACAAGAGTGCTAGGTCAAGGACAGAAAATATGCAAGTTTTAAGAAAAAAACGATTTAAAATTAAGTGCAAACAGGAAATTCAGCAAACAGCTTTTGGTTGTGCTCTAAATACAGCTACTAATACAGAAATCAAGTTTAACAAGCCAGAAAATGCTCAAGCTAGGCAGCTATGCAGAAAAACTTAGCAAATAAACAGAGAAAAAATACTTAAAATCTCAAAAGTGGCTCCCTTCTTCTCTCAGCGTTTTTTCCTCTTGGAGGGTGCTTCACCAACAGCCAACAAGCCTGAAAAGACGTTCAAACCATGAGGCAACTAGGTTTTAAGAGAGGAAGATGAAGGAGTTATGGAAATGACCCCTAGTGGCCAATAAAACTACAGTTTCAAGTCAGTAACCACCTCTACGGGGCAGGGAAGCTGCTCAATGTTAGTCACTGCCACTGATGAACACAGAGACCCTCCTTCAGCCCAAGCAAAAATGGCCTCACAGAAACTTTCAAACAGTTCAGGAACAGCAAGCCTGTAACAGAACTTTTTTAACTCTCAGAAAAGTGGGAAAAAGCAAGATTTTTTTTTTTGTTTTTGTTTTTTACAGAGATAGCAGAGGTTCACAAGTAATATCAAGTTATAACAGTGCAGTAAATGACCCCACACAAGAGTGCTAGGTCAAGGACAGAAAATATGCAAGTTTTAAGAAAAAACAATTTAAAATTAAGTGCAAACAGGAAATTCAGCAAACAGCTTTTGGTTGTGCTCTAAATACAGCTACTAATACAGAAATCAAGTTTAACAAGCCAGAAAATGCTCAAGCTAGGCAGCTATGCAGAAAAACTTAGCAAATAAACAGAGAAAAAATACTTAAAATCTCAAAAGTGGCTCCCTTCTTCTCTCAGCGTTTTTTCCTCTTGGAGGGTGCTTCACCAACAGCCAACAAGCCTGAAAAGACGCTCAAACCACGAGGCAACTAGGTTTTAAGAGAGGAAGATGAAGGTGGATTGATAAACTGAAGTAAAAGGAAGTTGTAGTAATTGTGTACACACTCTGAGGAAAGAGAGGGCTCGGAGCTGGGTACCTCAGAACTCAGTAGTAGACTGGTATTAGATCAGTGCACTTCCTGGTGTACCTATACCAGGATTGGAATGAGGGTGTGCATCTCTGTAGACAACACTAAGATATTCAGAAGAGTTGATTTAAAATGAATAAGTAGCCACAGCAAAACTGAATAACTAATCCGTTATTGTATGTTTTGCTGCAGAAGGAGCAAGCCATGGAGAAGTGGGATGTGTTGGGAGAACATTGGGGTAATGCAAACAAAGTGGGAGCATGGAGAAGTAAGTTCAAACTGTCTTTTAAGTACAGTGGGAAAATCCAATGAGAAAAATTAAAAACACATCTCTGTTGCCTTTACTGCTGCTGATCTTTGAATGCGAGTCTCTTATACTTCAATCATCCACCCCATTAAATATACCTCTTTTGAAAAGGGTGTAAGTGCAGGGTTACTGGGAACTGGATATGACCACTAAAATGGTGTGACACCCACCACTACGGCCAATATATGATGGGCACCAGTATGTGTCACCCCAAACTGGGCCAGTAATCAAGGACCCTGAATCCTCACCACTGACACTGTAGAGGGATGTACACTTGGAATACAAATGGATACACTCAGTATTTTCAGATGCAGACCTCTCGTGTCAAGTACAGTTTCCTTTAAGAGCACACAGGGAACACACTCAGCCCAAGGTCTGGATGTATCTATATCTGTCTTCCTGCAGATCTTCAATAAGACGGAATCCCCACTGCGACAGCTGTTGGGTTAGGTCTTCAGCTGATTGTCCAAGCCAAGCACTCCAGCACTCTTTCGCTATATAAACCCAGTGCTTTGTATCACTGCCCCAAGTAGCTGGCACACACACCCGGAGAGATTTTGATTTCACACACACACACACACACACACACACACACACACACACACACACACACACACACACACACACACCTGGGAAAGGCTGGTACAGATGTACCTGCTGTGCCCATTTCTGCCCAGAGTATAAGGTAGTTATCACTGCCACCAGACTTCTAGCTAGGTGTGCTGGCAGAAGTCATACATCCACTGCCCTACTTCTCCCTGGCATGGCTGACAATACCTCCTGTTGCCCCAAAGGGTATTAAGGGCAATAAAGGAGGTTCTCATTTGTGCCCTAGCTGTGTTCCCCTATGCAGTAGTGTGTTGTGCATCAGTGTTATAGTACACACTTGTGCTACTGTATACATAATCCAGCTGAGGGCAACTACTAGGCACATGTTTACTGTCTTACTCCATGTAGAGGCAAACATGTAGTAGCAAGAGCCCTCCTTCTCACACAGAAGATGAGCATGCCTGGGGCTGTTGCCTTCCTGCCCCATTTGGCCATGTGCAGTCCAAGTTCACTAATTAAATCCCTGTCACATTTGGTACCTCTAGGTTTGTCAGCTTGGACAGGGCTATTTGGATGTACAGGAAGAGGTAGCACCACTGTAAAGTAGAAGTTATTGCTCTGTATCTGGAGTTGAAGAGACCTTTTTGGAGTACCATGTGCAGTTCTGGAGATTTCATCTTTATATATGTAAAGAGAGATGCAGTCTGCAAAATGGGGAATGCTTCAGACTGAATGTATGTACTCCAGAAGAAAGGAGGAAGCATGGCATTGTTGAACTGTGCACATACCTCATGGGAGTCCTACAGTAAAGCATTATTCTAACCAAGTTATGCAGTAACATAAGAGGGAACATTTGATTGACATTTTAAAGAAGTTTTCTGCAGTGACAGAGAGCCTAGAGACACATACTACGGTCTACCTGAAATATAATTGGTTTAGGTACACAAAAATATTTAAGAAAGAAAAATGTTGTGCTCAGAGTAATCGGTAGGAGGCAGGTTGCTATCTCCTTAGGAGTCAGTTAAATATAAACTGGGTGGATCTAAGTAGCCCTCGCCCTGCTGCCACTGTCAGCATGTCTAAATGTAGCTGTTGATATTTGCATTCAGTTGTAATAGAAGACTTTATGTTACCTATTGTATAGTGGATGATGACTGCACTCTTTCTAGTATGTTGACCCATTCTAACCTTAACTTTTTTCTGATATCCTGTAACTGTCAGAGGCAATGAGTGCGTACAACAGCCATGAAGAAGGCAGGCTAGTTTATCGCTTTGGTGGTGACCCTGTTGGATCGTTTGTTCAACCGCACCTTAGACCACTAGTGCCATCTATTGCCCATGCCATGTTTATGGATGTTACACACGACAATGAGTGTCCAATCCAGGTGAGGCTTTGGTTTTTGTAATATTGTTTTGGTTTCAGTATTTAAAGTTGTATGTTTATTTTGTGATATTTCACAAGCGTTTCTTATATACATATATCTGTTGTGTCTATAGATATGTCTGCAGATGTGTGTGTACACACACACACACGCACACTTTTTTTCTGGACACAGGTTGTGAACAGCAGTTCATCTGTACCTTGTTTCTTCCTGTAGGAGTACTTGGTTATAAGTGGATTATCGAGTAAATAAGCTTAATTTTTTTTTCTAATTAAAAAAGGAGGTTTTTCAAGAGAAACCTAAGCGTCGCTGTTTAACTTTCATTACTATGGTATGTAGGCAGAAGGGTGGGAAGGTGACCATTTGCTGTTAGTCTGCAGTCTTTTGAGACTGTCTTGCAGCAGGTAAACCATACCAAGCTTGTACTTACATGCAGTAGGGCCACACTCAGCAGTCTGTATAGTAGTCATGTTTGGGGCGTGAGAGGAAGCCAGAGGTACCATCAGAAAATCTGCAGGAACACAAGCAAAACATAGCAGTCTGTATAGTGTTTATATCTGAGATGTGAATATCTGAGATGTGAGAGAAGCTAGAGACACCATCGAAAAATCCCAAGTTAACAGAGGTAGAATATACAGACTCCACAGTGAGAAATTCCTCCTGCATCTGACCTTGTTTAAAGAAGTATTCCGTATATTTCCTATACTGATTTCTTGCTGCTTTCTCTACTGGATTAAGCTTGGCAGTTTATGTAATCCAAACTTGTCTGTTTCACAGTTAACCTTGTCAGATTGCGACATATTTAATTCAGCCACAAGGAAACATGCCCCATAGTTTTTCTACTTTTTATGTAGGCAGAAATTTGAAGGTCGTAGGGAATCCCGAATGCAAGAGTTAGGCATTCTCTTTCTTCTTTCCTCTTGATTTTTGTGATTTGCTAACATCATAGAAAGACCAGCATTAAATAAAGAAACATCTATATTCCATTATATCGTCTGCTGCTGTCATCGTTGGATGTAGGTGGCATTGCAGCTATTAATCTGCAGCTGTGTGTAGCGCACACTATGAATATGGACTATACGTACATGTCTCTTGTTTCCCAGACTGTATATATCTGTGTTTAATAATTGCAAACTGTATTTTCTGTTGTACTTTTTTTTTTCTTAAGGGGGCTGGCATTCCCCTTAGCATATTACTCATTGTTAAGGAGGTTCCTTACCCTATAAATGGGATCATAGATAAATACAGTGTAAAAAAGTTTACATTGCTATCAATTTTGAATTAAGTTACAAGTGTTATTAAATGACTACTTCTACAGCTACATGATTTTGTACAAGATAGCAAAATAAATGTCTGGCAAGCAGTTTTGAGTATTAGTAACACTACTAGCATAACATTTCTTTTTTACATTGAAGTTGTAGCACAGACCAGCATTCTTAATCACAAATGAAGCTGAGTTGATTGTTTATGAATTTTCCTTTAAATCTGTTGTTTTTAATTCCTTTTCTTGCACTCCTTCGTGCTGTTTTACTGGGGAAATGTTTTTTTTTTCCTTTACAATACTTTATCGTCTGGATTTGTTTTATCATTTGTTATATTAGTGATAACCTCAGAGGTAAAGTTGTGCTCAACCATCACCCTTTGCCAGTGTCACAAACTAGAGCAAAAAAAAAAATGTTTAAACTGCGGGAATGCTTCCCAATACATGTCCCCCCCCCCCCCAAAACATAAGTCTGAGCAGGTATCTGAGGCTCCTGAAATCCAAAAGCCAGTCATGTCCCATCTCTGTACCCTTCCCCAACCCTCCTTTCTCTCATTTTACATAAAAAAAAAATAAAATTTCCTTTCAAACTGTAACAAACTTTTGGCTACAATGTAACAAGCAGTTGCTACAGTTTGTTCTGTACATGGAGTGCTACATCTCCCAGGTTTTAGTTTAAATATGTAAACTGCAGCAAAGGGCTTCCTGCACTGATACAAGCAGTTGCTCAGTTTAGACCATGCAGAGAGTGCTACAGCTCTCAGATTAACTGGAAATGTAGTATCAGCTTTTAAAAGTTGGTATGCATTAACAAGCGATCAGGATAGGCCATTTGCGCACACACACCCAAACACTGTACACCTGGGGCAGTTGCCCCTCTTGCCCTCTCACCCTGGATCAGGATAGGCTGATTGCACACCACACACATGCACACACCCATACATTCTACAACTGGGGTAGTTGCCTCTATTGCCCCCACAACCTACCTACACTATTGGCTCCAGTTCCTTGACTTGCTGTTTGCAGTGCTCCTTTTATCAGGCACTCTGTATGTCCAGGTCGTTCAGGAAGTTTACCTTATCTGTGCACCCAGTGGCACCCAAGTAATGAAAGTGGTAGGACTAAGAAAACCTTGACATGAATCCATCCCAGCTGGAAGGCATATCCTGCTATTTCTCTTATCGAGGTACAGACCAGTGGGCTAGCCTTTTGTTCTGTTAAATTATCCTGTCTTCCTCCAGCTGTAGACAAGACTGCTAAAACCCTTTAGCCAGCTGTCCCTTCTTTCCTGTAATGGATATCCTTCAGGCCTGATCTTCTGTGTACAAATTTTTCAGCATACCACTCTTGGATGCAGGAGCATATTATTTCCCTACGTATGCTGGCTTGGCCGACTATAATTGTTTTTGGGTGTACTACATTTCATCTGATTCAGAAGCAATATGGAAGTAAAAAAAGAATGTCTTTCTCTGCTTCTGTCAAACCTGTTTTTTTCCAGACCATGTATAAGCTGCTTTCCATTTGTCAATTACATGGAAACACCTGGTTGTTAAAGAGCAAAATAATAATAAAAAAAAAAAAAAACAAAGAATATCAAAATCTTTAATAAAAGTAAATAAAAACAGTAGAATTCAAAAACTGCATTTTGCATTGGGGAAGCCCCTTTCACCCCCATCCTACAGCTGTTTAAATCATTCTAACTGTTGAGGTTACCCACCCTATGAGAAAAAGGCGTACCCTTTTCCTGAGTTTGTGCAACCTCCAAGTTAGAAGCAGCAGTGTGCTTCTGACATTTGGCTTCCTGATTTTGACCTTACAGTTGACC
The DNA here is from genome assembly GCF_019279795.1 of Protopterus annectens. NCBI lineage: Eukaryota > Metazoa > Chordata > Ceratodontiformes > Protopteridae > Protopterus > Protopterus annectens. Next base: position 793,816,562 of record NC_056744.1, read on the forward strand.
TCCTTATCACTGACATTTAGATAATATCCTGTAGATGAGTTAGTTTAAAACTTTAAAATAGCATGAGCTAAAGTGCAAAAGATATTTAATTTAATGTGTTACTTAGCAAATGAATACATTTTTAAAAAATAATAGGTGAACTAGTGCATATTTGATACTTTTCAGCAATGGCTCAGACCACAAAGTCAAATATAAGTTTATGTGCACAGTAGACTTTCAGCCAGAGTGTTTTTATGAGATGAGAGAAAATTAACATGCTGGAGAAAATCCACACAGGCCCAGAGAGAAGACATACTCCACTCAGTGACTGGAGGTCTGGCTTGAACACAGGCACTGTGAAGTAGAAATCATACACAGACCCTCATGCTACTCATGTGAGATGTGAAAAAAATATACATACATACTTTTTTGCATTTTAAATTAACCAGAATACTGCAGTTTAGCAAGTGATTTTAGTGGTTGATCAGATGGCCTGTTTATTATTAAATCGAGTGTGCTTCTCTTGTCTTTTGGTGGGTCTTTGAATGTTCTGAGGCTGGGATGTACACTGCTTAGCTGCACTGTGCCATTATTTTAATTTGGGTAAAAATGTGCTTACATTAGAAATGAGACCCTCTCCAGTTGAGGAGTGTGGATGTGCTGCTGTTTGTTTCCCATTTCTTTGTCTGTCTGTGTGTCTCTCTGTCTCTCTCTTGGAGCAGACAGCTTCCTTGAAATTAAGGTCAAATAAGTATGTTGAAATATCCTGCTGTGTGTTTTAGGAAACCTGCAGATCTGATGTCTTTTTCATTTTTCCTCAACAAATCAGTTACAGATCTAACCCTTGGATCGGACTCAGCTGCTTACTTTTGACTTTGGATAAAACTCTCAAGTTCCTCCCTCTACCTATGATGGCCTTTTCCATACCCAATACCTTAGATCGAGTTTGCTGCTGTTGTGCTCAGACATAGGGTCCTTTTCTCAAGCGTTTTGTACAGCTTTTCTACATTCTTTTCATATGTGCAAGTTAACTTTTTTTTCTTAAATGGTTACCTTTTTTATCTACAACCCATATTTCTCAGCCTGGAAACATCAAAAATCTGGACAAGGCCCATGGAAAATAGGTATAAATCTGTACACTGATTAACATAAAATTCACATACATAATTACATAACCCCACACACTCCAATGGAATTGTGGGATACCAACTTTCAAACGCAAACTGAAGAGCAGACAACCAAAATATGGCACCATAGTCCTCCTGCAGCCATTCCAATGTCCCATTACCTGGCTATTTTGCCCCATTTGCCATGTGCATTCTGCTTACTTCTACAATGATTATTTGGATTTTATTTTTACATTTTATAGCACAATGCACAAATATTTGGATTTTATTTTTACATTTTTAGCACAATGCACAAACACTAATAGACATCTGCTAAACAAAGCAATACTGTCTCACAATGAAAACAGACTTAGCATTAAATCTTCTCTGCCCTTGAAACTCAAATTCATTGAAACCCACACCACATCAATAGAAAATGCAACTGCCCAGTGGTGGATAAAGATTGCCTTTGGGCTGTTTTCAAATCATAGACCCCTTTCACACAAAACAAGAAACATACACGTGTTCTTCAGTACACCTTCCTGACTTTATTAAATTAAATTCCTTGTGTAATACAGCACACCTGTTAGACTTAGAGCACATTTTAAATGTATTGTTTGAACATTTTCCAGTAGGCAATGAAACAAAATGCATGAACCAATAATGACAAACTGCCCAATTCAGAACATTTCCATCATAAAAGTCTACTTACACGCACACACTTTTACATATATAGAATGACAGAACTGTAACCCATGGGCATCTTGCATAGCTTCTTGAACTTATTTTCAATTTCAGTTTTTTGCTTGACTTACTCTGATTTGTGTTATCAAACAAACTCGGTAGCTGTAAATGCACAATAAAATAAACTAGGCAAACTGCATGTTTTAAGACTTCCAATTTTTAGTCCAAGTACTGACTCTCCTACATTCATCCTGAAGCATCAAAACTATCATTGTAATGCAGATGCTGTTAACTGGCCACTTTTGCTTATCCACTGTCTGCAGTGGAAAAATGTGTTTAATCTTGAATGCTGGAAAATGTACTGTGTTTGTTTAAAAATATTTTTCTTATAATGCAGTGCAGAACTTAATAATTATGATTTCCTGTACCTGAATTTGGGTTAATGATACCTTTTGCTCTTTCCACTGAGGCACAAATCTCCTTGTGCATGACATTTTCTCACTTCTGTTGCATCTGTAGCTACACCCTGACTTGTTACACCCACCCCCTTTAAAAGTGCAACAACACAGTACAGTATCAGCAATGCATCTACATACTGTGGGAGTAGAACCTACAGCCTTCTGCATCAAAAGCAAGTTATTTAAACCTGTTGTGCTATTAACAATGGAAGCAGACTCGGCATAAGCAACACTAAACTTCTATTCCCCTGAAGCTCTCAGCTTCTTGTAAAATTCACTCAACACAACTGTATCTCTCAGATTTGCAGCACAAGAAATCTGTAAAAAGCCAAAATGTATTGGGGGGGGGGGGGGAGTCCAAAAACCAGGGTCACATTTTAAACATTGTATAATTTTGGAAAGTTGCTAGAAGAAAATGTTGTGTTACCACCATGTGTTGCACAGCCAGGTCTTGAACCCAGGACCCTGTGCACTACAGTCAGAGCAACATATAACTATGCCAAATCAGCAGTTTCCTGAACAATAGAAAGACTGAAACTTAAATGGTTATCATTTAGTGAATTCAGTTCTTACTTCTCACCATAACTCTCAACCTCTTAGCACAAAAAAACCTGGACAAAGCCAATAATGGGGGAATACAGAATTTAGTTCTCACCGTAGCTCTCAACCTTTTAGCACAAAAAAGTGGACAAAGCTAATAATGGGGGAATACAGCCCCAAAAATACAGACAAATTTCAAATACTGATCTTATAAACTTAGAAAATTGTTAGAATAAAAGGTTTTGTGTTACCATTTATTTTCTGAAGAATATGAAGTCTGAAATTCAAATGCCTGTTCTTATTTAGTGAACTCAACCCTTCACTGAAGTCTGGAAAGTCACAGATTTTGAGGAACAGAACAAAAGCATGAGGCATAAATTAGGAAAGTTTTCAGAAGGGGTGGTGGGTAGGGACTTTAGGCTCTTGTTACCTCTACTCAAGGTTCAAGGTTTGAGCCTTATTACCTCATTTAGCCACCAGGTATATTCACCTGGGGTATTTTCTACACACACACACACACACACACACACACACACGCACATGGAAACTGCTCATTCTATCCAGCTTTACATCATGGTTACACACACACACACACACACACACACACACCCTCCTCCTACCTTTACAGGCAGCTCCAGCTCAATAAATATCCCTCTTCTGCAGCTCCATAAATATCCAGCACATGAAAACAGCAGCATCGCAGTTAAGGATTTGAGCAGCCGGAAATGCACGCACGTTGAGCTTCAGCTCAATTCCAACAGGCTGGCAGGCTGTTTTATGGAGCTGACGTCATCGCGCATGTGATGACGTCAGCTCAGAAAAACAGGAAATAAAATTTTAAAATAAGCATCGGGATTTTGGAAATTAAGGAGTGCCACTTGAATCGTGGCACCCCATTATTTGGACCCCAAAACTCAGTAAAAACAGAGTAATTCGGTACTGTTGTGTGAGGTATGCTACAACCTCCCTCTTAGTTTTACAGGATGTTCTTCATCTCACATTGCTGCAGTCCTTACATATGGGGTAGTCCGCTGTCCTCGGTCGGCCCGAATACCAAAGTATTAGGCTGACGTCGGTCAAGGCGCTTAAAACTGACATTAGGACGTCAGGGTACAAAAGCGCATGACCGACGTCATATCCTCAGTCTTTTTTGCCGCATGGTCCGATGCAGAAGCAGCGTTGCAAGTGCCGTTCGGTGTTCTGAAATTTTTCGAGTTCGGAGTTTCAGACCGAATCCAAGTTGGCTAAGTACCCCGTTGGGGATTATTTTGTTTTTTTCTTGCCTCAGTGTAGTACCGGATGTCAGAAAAAGTGAATAATTGTATTTCTTGTGGGAAACAGATACCGCATAGGGATTATCATTCTTTGTGCATTCCTTGTTTGGGGCCTGAGCACGACGTAGTTGGGTGTCGCTTTTGTGCTAGGTTCAATAAGCGCACTATTAAGCGAAGGTTAGATTGTGCTAGGCTGGTCTTCGGTAAGCGGTGCAATTATAATATGCCGTCGGATTCTCCGGCGCCTGCTTCCACAAAGAAGCGCAAAGACAAAACAGTTAAACCCAGGCAAGATGAGTCGTCCATTCTGGACGCCGGTTCTTTAGAGGCTTCAGTGGAACCGGTGGGTCCGACGGAGACTTCTTTAGAGTCTCAGGGGGAGACTTTAATTTTGCAGGATGTGGCCTCTCTTGAGGCAGGGCAGGCTGAAGGGGCTTCTCAGGTTACTGTACTCCCCTCCCTTCCCAGGGTGGTTAGGCCCTCTCCTTCTGTTTCCAAGGCTTCTCCCAGGGGCAGGCCAGGTTTAGCATCTGTTGGTGTCACTCCTAGTTCAGCAGGGTCTGTGCCTAAGAAGCACATGCTTAAAATGGCAGAAGATTTGATTACTCTGATTAGAGGTTCTTTGCCCCCTCCTGATAAGAGGAGCCAGAGTTGGGAAGTTTTGAACAGGCTTCAGATGTTTCAGAGTCTTCGGCTGAAGACTTGCAGGAGTACTCTCCTTATTCTGATTCTGATGCAGAAGACTCCACTCCTTCTGCTTCTCCTCCAGAGGATTTTTCTTTTTCAGAGACACTTCACTCTATGAGGGAGCATTTTTAGTGGGAAGGTCAAGACTTCTCTGATTCTCAGAAAAGGCTTAGGGAATTTTTGCTTTTACTTCAACATAGGCCCTTAGCTATACCACCTGTTCTAGATGTTGTGCAGGATGTGTTTTCAGAGGCTTCGCTTAATCCTGATTCTCTGCCTCCTGCGCCTGTTAAACCAGATAGGTATTACAGGGTGCCTGAGGCTCATAAATATCTTTATAAGAGTCATAGGGCGGACCCAGAAACTATTAGTCAGGGACCCAAGGGTGTCAAGGCCTCTGTTGTAAAAAATCCGGTTCCTCTAGATAAAGAGGCCAGAGCTTTGGATAGATGGGGAAAGAAGGTCTATACTTCTTCTACCTTAGCAATGAGGGCTTTGAATTGCCAGTTTCATATGTTGAAATATCAAAACTTTCTTCTTTCTCAATTGAAATCTAAGGTGGATGCTCTGGCAGAAGGCATTGAGTGTAAAGAATTACAAGATTTGGTGCATGTCTCTGAGCAGGTTGGTAAGCATTCTTTACAATGTGGTTTTGATGCTGTGCAGGCCTCGTCTAGGGTGGCTGCCACTGGTTCAGTTCTTCGCAGGCACGCCTGGCTGAAGGATCAGAATTTTTCTGACCATGTTAAAACAAGGATTTTGGATGCTCCTTTGCAGTCTGAAGTGTTGTTTGGTCCACCTGTGGAATCTGTCTTGAAGAAAATGGAGGACAAGGCTAAGTCTATGCAGACTGTTAAGGATTTTTTGCAAGTGCAGCCTCCAAAGTTTAGTAGGAATTGGCCTGCTAAGGGGTGGACGTATCCTTCTTATGATTCTCAGTCTAGGGGGTAGATCTAGACGTGGTAGGGGCAGAGCACAGAGTTCCTTCAGACCTAGAACTGGGAGTTCACCTGCACAATCTTCGAGTGAGGGTAGGGGCCAGTCCTTTTGTAAACAGGCCCAATGACCTACTTTTTCAGCTGCCAGATCCCTCTTGCCTGGCAGCACCTTTGGGAGGAAGGTTGGCACTTTTCAAGGAAAATTGGATTTTAATTACCCAGGACAAATGGGTACTGGATATCATGCACCGAGGTTACAAGTTTTATTTCCATACCTTGCCTCCTTTCAAAGGCATGCCAGACGTTCCTCCTCAGCAAAGACTAGAGGCTCACAACCAAATTTCTCTTCTACTTCAAATAGGAGCTATACAACCGGTCCCTCTGCCAGAAGTGGGCCTAGGATTTTATTCTCGCCTGTTTCTAGTACCAAAGAAAGGGGACACGTGGAGACCCATTTTGGATTTATCTATCCTCAACACATATCTGGACATTCCCAAGTTCAAAATGTTGACGTTACAGCAGCTTTTACCTCTGCTGGGCAAAGATCACTGGATGGTGACTCTGGATCTCAAGGAGGCTTACCTTCATGTTCCTATCAGGCCCAGTTGCAGGAAGTATCTGCGTTTTCGGCTGGGACTTTTCATTATCAGTTCTCTGCATTGCCCTTTGGCTTATCTACTGCCCAGAGTGTTACGAAGGTTCTGGCTCCAGTGGTAGCTTTCTTCAGGCTAAGAGGAATACAAATCTATCCTTATTTGGACGATTGCCTGATTCTGGCTCAAGGAAAGGACGAACTTCTTCATCATTTACAGTATGTGATGGCAGTGTTAAGATGCCTAGGGTATTCTGTGAACGAAATAAAGTCCAGTCTAGTACCCTCTCAGGACATGTGCTTTCTGGGTGTGAGACTGAATACAGCATCCCAGATGGCCTTTTTGACCCCGGACAAACAAAAGAATCTTTCTCTTTATTTCCATCAATTGTCTCGTCAGTCCAGGCTGACTACAAGGACAGTCCTTCAAGCCTTGGGGTTCATGGCATCTTGTATTCTGGTACTTCCCAATGCCAAACTGCATATGAGGAAGCTACAATGGTATCTCAAAAATGTATGGATGCAACACTGCCAAGATTTGGACACTGTCATTCAGATAATACCTTGCATTCAAAAGGAATTTTTGTGGTGGGCTCAGGAATGTCACCTAAACAAGGGACTCTCTGTGACCCGACCAGAGGCGAGTCAGATTCTAACGACAGATGCCTCAGACAAAGCTTGGGGAGCTCATCTAAATGGAAAATGGATACAAAACACGTGGCCTGCCAGACTTCAACATTTACATATCAACTTGAAGGAGATGTTAGCAGTCCAATTTGCATTGATAGCTTTCAAGGATTTACTTCTTCCAGGGCAGGTGTTGATTCAAACAGAAAAAACACAACTGTCATGTGGTACATCAACAAGCAAGGGGGGACACATTCATATCCTCTATGCAGACAAGCAATGATTTTGTGGGAGACTGCTCTCAGTTTGCAGCTAAATCTTCAGGCAAGGTTTCTGCCAGGAGCACAGAACTCCTTAGCAGATGTGTTGAGCAGACAAATTATGGATCCCCACGAGTGGAAATTGGATCCTCATGTATTTCAAAAATTGACAGTGTTATGGGGAACTCCAGACATAGATCTGTTCGCTTCTCCACTGAATTACCAGCTGCCAAAGTTTTGCACGAAAAGGTTTCATCCCACAGCTTGGAAAGTGGATGCTCTCTCATTCAATTGGAGCAATCTTCACGTGTATGCCTTTCCACCACTGCCTCTCCTCCCAAAGGTACTCCTGAAGGTCAGACAGGATAAGCCAACCATGATTTTAATAGCTCCGGGTTGGCCTCGACAGCACTGGTACCCATTACTGAGAATTCTGGTGCGGGAGCCTCCATGGCCTTTGCCTTCGATTCCACACCTGCTGTCTCAGGAGAACAGTCATTTACTCAATGTCAAACTTCACTCTCTACATCTAACAGCCTGGCATATTCTGTTTTAAACCCTGGAGGGTCTCAGCTTCCACAACAAGTTTTGAATGTTATTTTGGAGGCCAGAAGGCCTAGTACAAGGAAAGTTTACGCAGATAAATGGAGGAGATTTTTAATTTGGAGTACAGCAAAGGGCTTTGATGTTTCTAAACCTAACTTAAGTGTTGCTCTTCAATACCTTACTGAGTTATTGGACAAAGGTTTGTCCTTCTCCTCTATAAAGGTTCATGCTGCAGCAATTTCTGCTCACTATGACTGTGACCCACCATTATTTTCTCATCCTTTGTTTAAGCAATTCCTTAGAGGGGCAAAGAATATAAGACCCCCACGTAGAGCTCCTACTCCTGCTTGGGATCTCAATTTTGTGTTGGAGAAACTCACTCTACAACCTTTTGAGCCTGCAGCGACTGCAGAGTTGAAATATTTATCATGGAAGACTGCTTTTTTGTTGGCCATTACATCTGCGAGAAGGGTTTCTGAATTGCAGGCCCTTATGGCGGTTGAGCCTTTCTTACTTTTCCACAAGGATAGGGTGTCTTTGCGTACTAACCCTTCCTTTATGCCTAAAGTGGTTTCTAGTGTGGCTTTAAACCAAACTATTCATTTGCCTACTTTTTATGCAAACCCCCAAAATAAAGGGGAGAAGATTTTGCACACTTTGGATATACACAGACAGTTGCGATATTATTTGAACAGAACTAAAGGGTTCAGGCAGTCTCAGCAGTTGTTTGATGTTCTTCATTCCACATTGCTGCAGTCCTAACTATTGGGGTAGTCCGCTGTCCAGTCGGCCCGAATACCAAAGTATATGGCTGACGTCGGTCAGGGCGCATTAGACTGACGTCAGTACGTCAGGGTACTAATGCGCATGACCGACGTCATATCCTCAGTCTTTTTTGCCGCATGGTCCGATGCAGAAGCAATTTTGCGAGTGCAGGTTGGCGTTCTGAAAGTTTCTGAAGTCAGAGTTTCAGACCGAATCAAAGTTGGCTAAGTACCCCGTTGGGGAATATTTTGGTTTTTCTTGCCTCAGTATTTAACCAGATGTCAGAAAAAGTGAATAACTGTATTTCTTGTGGGAAACAGATACCTCATAGGGATTACCATACTTTGTGTATACCTTGTTTGGGGCCTGAGCACGACGTTGTTGGATGCCGCTCTTGTGCTAGATTTAACAAGCGCACTATTAAGAGAAGGTTAGATTGTGCCAGGCTAGTTTTGGGAAGCGTTGTAATTATAAAATGCCGTCGGATTCTCCGGCCGCTTCCACAAAGAAGCGCAAAGACAAAACAGCAAAGCCTAGAGTGGAAGAACCGACAGTCCCAGGACGCCGGATCTTTAGAAGGCTCAGTGGAACCGGAGGTTTTGCCAGGTGTTTCTTTGGAGTCTCAGGGGAGACTTTACTGTTACAGGATGTATCCTCTCTTGAGGCAGGCCAGGCTGAGGGGCTTCTCAGGTGGCTGTTCTTCCCTCTCTTCCTAAGGTGGTTAGAGCCTCCTTCTGTTTCCAAGGCTTCTTTGAGAGGCAGGCCAGGTTTAACTTCAGTGGGGTTTCTCCTAGTGCTTCAGGGTCTTTGCCTAAGAAACATATGCTTAAAATGGCAGAAGATTTGATTACTATGATTAGAGGTTCTATGCCCCTCCTGATAAGAGGCCTAGGGTGGAACCTGAGTTTGAGAGTTTTGAGCAATGTTCAGAGGCTTCTGAGTCTTCGGCTGAAGACTTGCAGGAGTTTCCTCCTTATTCTGATTCTGATGTGGATGATTCTACTCCTTCAGCTTCTCCTCCTGAGGATTTTTCATTTTCAGAGACTCTGCATTCCATGAGGGAGCATTTTAAATGGGAAGGTCAAGATTTCTCTGATTCTCAGGAAGAGGCTTAGGAATTCTTGTTTTACCCCAACATAGGCCTTTAGCTATACCTCCTGTTCTGGATGTGGTGGAAGATGTTTTTGCAGAGGCTTCCCTCAATCCTGATTCTTTGCCTCCTGCCCCAGTTAAACCAGATAGGTATTATAGGGTGCCTGAAGCTCATAAATATCTTTTAAGGGTCCTAGGGCAGACCCAGAAACTGTCTCTCAGGGGCCTAAAGGTGTGAAGGGCTCTGTTGTTAAAAATCCTGTTCCTCCTGATAAAGAGGCAAGGGCTTTGGATAGATGGGGAAAGAAAGTGTATACTTCTTCCACTTTAGCCATGAGAGCTTTGAATTGCCAGTTTCATATGTTGAAATATCAAAATTATCTCCTTTCACAATTGAAATCTAAGGTGGATGCTCTGGCAGAAGGTATTGAGTGTAAAGAGTTGCAGGATTTGGTTCATGTGTCTGAGCAGGTGGGTAAGCATTCCTTACAATGTGGTTTTGATGCTGTGCAGGCCTCCTCGAGGGTGGCTGCCACTGGTTCAGTTCTTCGTAGGCATGCCTGGTTGAAGGATCAGAATTTAGCTGACCATGTTAAAACAAGGATTTTGGATGCTCCTTTGCAGTCTGAAGTGTTGTTTGGTCCACCTGTGGAATCTGTCTTGAAGAAAATGGAGGACAAGGCTAAGTCTATGCAAACTGTTAAGGATTTTTGCAGGTGCAGCCTCCAAAGTTTAGTAGGAATTGGCCTACTAAGGGATGGACTTATCCTTCTTATGATTCCCAGTCTAGGGGTAGATCTAGACGTGGTAGGGGCAGAGCTCAAAGTTCTTTTAGACCTAGGACTGGGAGTTCACCTGCACAGACTTCTGGTGAGGGCAGGGGCCAGTCCTTTCGTAAACAGACCCAATGACCTGCCTTTTCAGCTGCCAGTACATTCTTGCCTGGCAGCACCTTTGGGAGGAAGGCTGTCTCTTTTCAAGGAAAATTGGGATTTAATTACCCAAGACAAATGGGTTCTGGATATCATTCACCACGGTTACAAGTTTTATTTCCATACCTTGCCTCCTTTCAAAGGCATGCCAGACATTCCTCCTCTACAAAGACTAGAGGCTCACAAGCAAATTTCTCTGTTGCTCCAAGTAGGAGCTATTCAACCAGTTCCTCTGCCAGAAGTGGGCCTAGGATTTTATTCTCGCCTGTTTCTAGTACCAAAGAAGGGGAACACGTGGAGACCAATTTTGGATTTATCTATCCTCAACACTTATCTGGACATTCCCAAGTTCAAAATGTTGACGTTACAGCAGCTTTTACCTCTGCTGGGCAAAGATCACTGGATGGTGACTCTGGATCTCAAGGAGGCTTACCTTCATGTTCCTATCAGACCCAGTTGCAGGAAGTATCTGCGTTTTCGAGCTGGAAATTCTCATTATCAGTTCTCTGCATTGCCCTTTGGCTTATCTACTGCCCAGAGTATTCACAAAGGTTCTGGCTCCAGTGGTAGCTTACTTCAGGCTAAGAGGAATTCAAATCTATCCTTATTTGGACGACTGCCTGATTCTGGCTCAAGAAAAGGAAGACCTTCTTCATCATTTACAGTATGTGATGGCAGTGTTAAGATGCCTAGGGTATTCTGTGACGAAATAAAGTCCAGTCTAGTACCCTCTCAGGACATGTGCTTTCTGGGTGTGAGACTGAATACAGCATCCCAGATGGCCTTTTTAACCCCGGACAAACAAAAGAATCTTTCCAGTTATTTCCATCAATTGTCTCCTCAGTCCAGGCTGACTGCAAGGACAGTCCTTCAAGCCTTAGGGTTCATGGCATCTTGTATTCTGGTACTTCCCAATGCCAAACTGCATATGAGGAAGCTACAATGGTATCTCAAAATGTATCGACACAACACTGCCAAGATTTGGACTCTGTCTTTCAGATAATACCTTGCATTCAAAAGGAATTTTTGTGGTGGGCCCAGGAATGTCACCTAAACAAGGGACTCTCTGTGACCCGACCAGAGGCGAGTCAGATTCTAACGACAGATGCCTCAGACAAAGCTTGGGGAGCTCATCTAAATGGAAAGTGGATACAAGACAAGTGGCCTGCCAGACTTCAGCATTTACATATCAACATGAAGGAGATGTTAGCAGTCCAATTTGCATTAATAGCTTTCAAGGATTTACTTCTTCCAGGGCAGGTGTTGATTCAAACAGACAACACAACTGTCATGTGGTACATCAACAAACAAGGGGGAACACATTCTTATCCTCTATGCAGACAAGCAATGATTTTGTGGGAGACTACTCTCAGTTTGCAGCTAAATCTTCAGGCAAGGTTTCTGCCAGGAGCACAGAATTCCTTAGCAGATGTGTTGAGCAGACAAATTATGGATCCCCACGAGTGGAAACTGGATCTTCATGTATTTCAAAATTGACAGTGTCATGGGGAACTCCAGACATAGATCTGTTCGCTTCTCCACTGAACCACCAGCTGCCAAAGTTTTGCACAAGAGGTTTCATCCCACAGCTTGGAAAGTGGATGCTCTCTCATTCAATTGGAGCAATCTTCATGTGTATGCCTTTCCACCACTGCCTCTCCTCCCAAAGGTACTTCTGAAGGTCAGACAGGACAAGCCAACCATGATTTTAATAGCTCCAGATTGGCCTCGGCAGCACTGGTACCCATTACTGAGAAGTCTGGTAAGGAGCCTCCATGGCCTTTGCCTTCGATTCCACACCTGCTGTCTCAGGAGAACAGTCATTTACTCAATGTCAAACTTCACTCTCTACATCTAACAGCCTGGCATATTCTGTTTTAAACCCTGCAGGGTCTCAACTTCCACAACAAGTTTTGAATGTTATTTTGGAGGCCAGAAGGCCTAGTACAAGGAAAGTTTACGCAGATAAATGGAGGAGATTTTTAATTTGGAGTACAGCAAACAATTTTGATGTTTCTAAACCTAACTTAAGTGTTGCTCTTCAATATCTTACTGAGTTATTGGACAAAGGTTTGTCCTTCTCCTCTATAAAGGTTCATGCTGCAGCAATTTCTGCTCACTATGACTGTGACCCACCATTATTTTCTCATCCTTTGTTTAAGCAATTCCTTAGAGGGGCAAAGAATATAAGACCCCCACGTAGAGCTCCTACTCCTGCTTGGGATCTCAATTTTGTGTTGGAGAAACTCACTCTACAACCTTTTGAGCCTGCAGCGACTGCGGAATTGAAATATTTATCATGGAAGACTGCTTTTTGTTGGCCATTACTTCTGCAAGAAGGGTTTCTGAATTGCAGGCCCTTATGGCGGTTGAGCCTTTCTTATTTTCCACAAGGATAGGGTATCTTTGCACTAATCCTTCCTTTATGCCTAAAGTGGTTTCTAGTGTGGCTTTAAACCAAACTATTCATTTGCCTACTTTTTATGCAAATCCCCAAAATAAAGGGGAGAAGATTTTGCACACTTTGGATATACACAGACAGTTGCGTTATTATTTGAACAGAACTAAAGGGTTCAGGCAGTCTCAGCAGTTGTTTGTTTTCCTTTCATTTGCTTTGTGTTCTCAGGGCAAACCTGTTTCAAAACAAACTATTTCTAAGTGGATTGGTTTTGTATTGCTTTCTGTTATTCCCATCATGGTAAGGAGGTTCCATCTGGGATTAGGCCTCATTCCACTAGGGCTACTGCCACTTCTACAGCTTTTTTAAGGGGTGGCTACTAAGGATATTTTGGAGGCAGCTACTTGGAGTTCAGTGCATACTTTCTCTAAGCATTACCACCTTCCACTTTACTCTAAATCTAGGGCTGGATTTGCCACTGCAATTTTACAGGGCATTTTGGCAGCTCCTAATGCTTTATAGTTTTGCCATCCTCCCTTACCTCTGCTTTGGGATTCTACCCATATGTAAGGACTGCAGCAATGTGAGATGAAGAACATAGTACAGTTTTGTACCTACCATAAATGTAGATGTTCAAGATCCACATTGCTGCAGTCCAATTTACCTCCCTCCTTCCCTCTGTAGTTAGAGGTGGTTGTGTGGTTTGGGTTGTAAATATTGTAAATATGGTTAGTGCAGGGGTGGTTGGTTGTTTTTTGCTGTTTTTTGGCTGTGCCCTTTCTTTTTAGGGCCTTCTGACATCTGGGGCAAGAAAAGACTGAGGATATGACGTTGGTCATGCGCTTTTGTACCCTGACGTCCTGATGTCAGTTTTAAGCGCCTTGACCGACGTCAGCCTAATACTTTGGTATTCGGGCCGACCGAGGACAGCGGACTACCCCATATGTAAGGACTGCAGCAATGTGGATCTTCGAACATCTACATTTATGGTAGGTACAAAACTGTACTTTTCCTTTTTCTAAGTAGTTACTATACTTTTATGTAGTATATCCTTAATGTTATCATAGTCGGCTACTTTTTTTCTATTAATGAAACCAAAAGGAGCAACTAGGCTGATGCAGAGTCACAAGTAGAAATGAAAGGCAAAATCCTCAGGTTAAAATCCAAATGAAAGGCAAAATCCTCAGGTTAAAATCCAACTTTAATTCCACTGCAGGTCAGATAAGCGCTTTCACTCATTCATTTGAGCTTCATCAGATCATGTAACAAAGACCTTCAAGTACATAGGCTACATTTATACAGTTAAAACATCTCCTATTGGCTGCTTCTTGTTACATATTCATGAGTTAATCTAAGCTTAAAAATATATGCACATATAAACATGCTGAGATGTATAAAATGACAAAGTAAATATAAAAAACATATAAAAACTCTCCATGAACACTCAAGATGCTCTAATAAATATGTATATATAGATATATATATCAAAAGAAATCTATTTCAAGGGGTAAAAACATATATGTTCCATCATTTATTATAAAATCTACAAACATTCCTCCGTTTGTTTAACATAGGTTTAATGGAGGCTCTCTCATTGAGACCTAAACCCCTATCTGCTCTCAATCTAACTATCCACATACTCTCCTTACGGTTCCTGATGTCACCTCCTCGTATACTGGGTTTAATATTCTCAAGAGCTCTAAATAGGAAATAATGTTCAGGACCTGCTTGGGCTACGTGCTTGGCTAAGGCATTGTGAGGTGAAGCCTTCCTAATGTGGTAAAGATGTTCTCTTATCCTGTCTTTAAAATGACGATTGGTTTTGACAACATAAAATGCATCACATATTTGGCACACTGCCAAATAAACTATATGAGTAGTATCACAGGTAGCTACAGCACGTATGCTAAAGTTAGTGTGCATGTCAGGATGTTCAAAAAATGGACTGGGGTCAAGAGAATTACAATAATTACAGCGTCCACATGGTTTTGTGTGTTCAAGAGGCATTGACCATTCATCCCTTTTTGAATAGCATAGCATTCTCCTTAAATTTAATTTGTTCCTATATAAAAAAGAGGGTTTAGTCCCCACAAGTTTACCGATGGTGTCATCAGTACAGAGATGGATGGATAACTGGTCCAAAATTACTGGTGGATCCATTACAATAGACAATGGTAGAGATGATAGATCAACTCATGTAAGGGTTTCTTTACCATATAGTACTGATTGTCCAGCAATCAAGAATATTATTACGAAACACTGGCCTATTCTCTGTACTACTCTGTTCTACTTGTGACTCTGCATCAGCCTAGTTGCTCCTTTTGGTTTCATTAATATTATTTAAGTTTTTCTGGAGCACTGGGCGTTTATCCTGTTTGTCAGCGAGTAGTTTGTTCCTGTTTTATTAGCTACTTTTTTTCTATACCTTTCTGCTCTTTCTACTCACTGTTACAGGATAATTAATTACCATTGATGGTAATTTCTTCCATTTCAAAAGTAAAAAAAAAAAAAAAAAAAAGTCTTCCTTTAATTCCCCTTTGTCATAATTTCTTCACCTGACATGGCTGGCAAGCTGACAGGATTTAAAAAATGCACTTTTTGTGGGTATAAAGTCCCTAATTTGGATGCCCACAAGGAGTGTGTATTGTCTCAGGGCAGTTCATTTAAACACTAACTGATCTATATGTGCTGCCTTTAACACTAGAGCTTTAGCTGTTAGACGCAGCAAACTTTTATACTGAAGGGCCTTTTTCCTCCTTCAACAGCATCTTGTTCAGGGGCTCAAAACTCCCAGTAAAAGCTCAAAAACTCCTATGGAGCATAGGAAGTGCTCCCCATCAAAGTCCCCCAGGAATTCCATGGAACCGCCTCTGAAATTTGCAAAGATTTCTGATCTGACACCCTTGGACTCAAAGGTATGCTCCTCTGATCCAGAATCTTCAGATCCTAAAGCTTCAGATCCGATCGTGATTTCAGCACGCCCTACAGCACAGGTTATAGATCCCAAGCCCTCCGATCTGAAACCCAGTACTTTACATACTTAAGAGCGTGCTCCCCAGAGTTCATTTTGGATCCAGTCTCCCCTAGGCTTCATTCCCCCTTTTTATAGACTCCCAGAAGTACTCTACCACATTCTCCAGGTCCTCTTCTGAAGTGGATGTGGATAGGAAAATGCGAAAATTCCTCAGAGCTGATATTCCAGTGGGGATCATTTCAGCTCTGTCCCCTACTGGATCTGTGAGACTTCAGGTCCCTACTCACATAGTACTATCTCATACTCCAATCCGTCCTGTTTTAGAGTCCCTGGATCATACAGCTTTGAGATGTCTGTCTTTGGGTCTGAAGAGACTTGCTTCCTCGACTCTGACAGCATCCCTGACCAGTTCAACATCTAATACCTTCAGATCGGAATGTGTCCTAGAGCCAAAACATCAGCACCAGATCCATGGGGCTGGGGTTAACTCCAGTGTTATTAGAGCCATTCCTGCTCATCTGAGCCTCAGCATTGTACATCTTGGGTCCAGTAACCTCCTTCAGACATGGATCTGGTTGGAGTTGTGATCTACTCATTCTGGAAGCCTCTGCTGTGGTGTGGGTGACCATGGCTTCTCTGGGTCCATTTGCCTTTGAGAGTGTGGAAAGGGCTTTTTCTTATTCTAGAGATCTGTTTTCTTATCCACTCCCCTATTCGAGTGAAAAATGGTAAAATAATAGGAAAAGGACCACCACGAACAGTTAAACCACAAAACAAGTACTTTTCCCTCACCTATTCCCTCTTTGGTTCCAGGCTCTGAGTCCATCAGGCCTATTCCACAGGGGCAGTCAGTTCCAGATAGCTTCCAGTCATTCTCTGTAGAATAACTCCCCCCTCTCCCTTGAACAACCCACATAGGCGATCCATTAGAAAAGGGCGTAAAAGAGGAGGAACATAGAATCTCTGTTGGAATCTCTTATTGAGGTTACCGATTTCTTGGAAGAAGGGTCCCCCAGATAACCACCTGATGGTGTCTCCTTTTGGAGATATATTGAAGATCCTTGGGTAGAAAGGTGGGTTAGTCTTGATAATACTTCTCCAGAGGAATCCGGATGTTTGGAAACTTAGTTTTGGCCCATCTCACATCTTGGTTTGCACCCCCCCCCCCAGTGGATGAGCTCATTGATTTAATCTCTTGCCGGGCATGCAAAGTGACAGATTCCATTGAGCCTATACAGAAACAACTTGACAAATTCCTAGATTCCCCCTAAAGATAAACCCCACTGGAGCAAAGGAATCATGGTAGATGATATGGTAGTGGGGGCCACTTTAAAAAGAGCTAGCAGAACAGAGTTAGTCTCTCCACCCACCAAACATAGTCTAGAGCACTGGATAGATTTGGGAATTGAGTCTTTGCCTCAGCAACATTTGCCTTGAGATCTCTTAATTATTTGGCACATTTTGCAAGACTGCAAAGAGATTTGACTACAGAACTGTCAAATTCTCTTGAGTCCACATCTGCAGAGGATTTCAAAAGATCATCTTCTCAGCTGGCCACTCATTTGTCAATTTCCAGTGAGTCCATGAGATTGATCTCTCATGCAACTGAAGACACCTCATGGGCTGCCAGTACAGGCATTGCCATAAGGAGATGTCCTGGATGTGGCTATGTGACTTTGTGGGGCCTTTCAAGCAGTCATTTATCAATGCTCCCTTTGATGGAACATCTTTATTTGGCTCATCTGTGAAAGAAATGCTTACCCACAGTGAACAAGAAGGAAATATCCTGTCTGCTGTGGGAATCAAGTTTTCTACCCTCCAATGAACCTTCTGTAGAAATCAGAGAGGCAGTAAGAAAGTGTGGTTTTGCAAATCTCTGGGACCTTTCCATGATCTGAGTAGGGGCAACTCTTTCAGAGGCAGAGGATGTAGTTCTGATAGTAGACATCACCCCAGAGGCAGAGGCGGCTCGCAAAATCAGGGTTTCCATGATTCTTTTCTGGATAGACCCTTTCAGCACTCCTGAAGTGCTGCCATACTGCCCACCTCTGGAGGCAGTCTGGGATGATTGTCCTTTTACCCAGATGCCTGGGCTGCTATAATAAAATATTCCTGAGTGATAAAAATTAATATCCAGAGTTACTTCATACCATTTTTCAAACTCCCAGTCCACAAAAGAAAAAAACTTCCCGATGTTCCACCCAGAGGAAGGCAGCAGCCCAAGAAGTTCAAAAGCTGCTAGGCAAGAGTTATTCAAGAGAATAACCAGACCAAATAGAATTCTGAATTTACTCACACTTCTTTTTAGTGCCCCAAAAGATATGGGACTGGAGACCAGTTTTGCATCTGAGCATCTGAGCAAACTGAATCAGTACATGAAAAAGTCAATATTTCAAATGGTCACGATCCAGACCATTCTGCCATTTCTTCATAGGGATAATTGCACGTGCTGTGTAGATCTTCAGGATATGTACTATCGTATCAAAATAAGCAGGTGCATCTGAAGATATTTACACTTTCGGCTGGGAGACCGTCATTACCAATTCATAGCCCTGCCCTTTGTACTCCCCACAGCCCCCATGGTTTTCACCAAATGTATGACCGTGGTGGCAGCTCATTTGAGAATAACAGGATTCTGAGTGTTTCCGTATCCAAATGACTGGCTCCTCACTATCCCCTCCATGCATCTCCTTCAACAATTCAGGGACTGGTTGCTCCAGATGTGTTACTCACTGGCAGCAACAATCAATTACTCCAAGTCAAATTAGGCACCAGTACAGAGCCTGGAGTATATATTGGCTCTTATCTGAACACAACACAGATTGCATCCTTACCAACTCATCCATAGACACGCATATGTCAGGTTCATCACATTCTTTCCCATCCGTCTCTTCCAGCTAGATTCATTCTTCAAGCTCTGGGATCTATGGCAGCAGCAGTAATACTTCTTCCCTTAGCATGATACTATGTGTGTGTTTTCAATGCACTCTAGCTGTTCAGTGGTCTATTCTTCATCAACCCCTATCCTTTCCAGTCAATCCTAAACAAATTTGCAAACACCGCAGCCCTTGGTGTATCCAGTTGGGCGACATTTATCTAGGTTGACCCTTTGTTCTACCATCCCCAATGGCCACAGTGACTACTGTTGCCTCCCAGTTGAGGTTGTGGGCATTATTTGGGAAGGACTGTCAAAGGCACATGTTCCCCCTCAAGAGACCGATTTGCATATCAAAGTCCTGGAGATGAGAGCAGTCCTATTAGTGTTGCAGGCATGTCAAGATGCTGTTCCTCTAGGGACTGTTGTGATTCATGCTGACAGCATGTCTATAGCTTGGTTCATCAACAAACAAGGGGGAACCCAGTCTTACCCTCTCTGCTGAGAGGCTATGAGAGTGGCAAAGGGCGATCTCCACCACCTGCTGCTTTCTAGTTGCAGCACACATTCCATGGAAGAACATTGTACTAGTGAACAAACATAAACCGGTCCATCTGATGCTTCATGAGTGGTCTCTCACTCAGTAGCGGAGGAATTTTTCCATTGTTGGAGTCAACCTTACTGCATCCTCTTTGTATCCCCTCACAACAACAAGTGCACCAAGTATTTTGCCATGATCCCCCCTTAGGGGAGTCACCAAGAGGAGGCTGTAGTCACATTTGACCATCCAGTCTCTTTTACGCATGTCCCCCACTTCCCTTGCTCCCTAAATTCCTACAAAAGCAATCCAGTTGAGCTCAGTCATCTAATTTCCCCCCTACTGGCCTCAACAGGTGTGGTTCCCCTTTTTTTGGTCTCATCTTTGCTGTCTTAATTGGATAGTGGACCCAGCTCTAGATCAAGGATGAGCCATCCCAATATCCCATGATTTAAAATTCCTCTCATTGAAAACATCCCTTTTAGTAGCTATCGCTTGTGCAAAAAGAATTTCTGAACTCCAGGCTATTTCATCAAAGACTCCCTTCATTGTTTTCCATAAAGACAGAATAACTTTACGAACAAAACCCTTCCTTTTTACCTGAGGTGGCCTCAAAATCTAACATTAACTAATCCATTCATTTACCTGTTTTCTTTCCAAAATTTTCAAACAAATGAGAATACATGCTACATAGGTTCATAGGTAGGTGCTAGGCTCTCTGCCCAAGGGCATTTATAAGCCTAGCCAGAGTGTGTTGGCTTTCAACGCCCCATTGATTAATTAACTGAGCCTCTGTCAAGCAGAGCCAATGAAGTGATCCCAGGGGTGTATTTTCTGTTACCCATCCACTCGTCGAGGCTTCTCTTGAAGAGTGTTAGTGAGGGGCTCTGCCTAATGTAGTTAGGAATTTGTTCCAAAGCATGGGGAGTCTCTGTGACAGGAATCTATCCCTCCAACATGTTCTATTTATTGTTGTGGCGAGGTTTAGCTCACTAGAGCGCGTGGCTCACAGTGACTTGGATTTCTTTAGGTGGAGCATGTCCATCAATTCTGAGTTGGACATGGTTTTGTAAGTCAGGCAGAGATCACCTCTGAGTAAGCGATATGTCACTGAGTACAGCCAGAGTTTTTCCAGTCGGGCTGCATAGGACATATGTTTGCGGTCAGTAATCCTCTTGGTGAGGTGCTTTTGTGGTCTTTCCAGCTGTTAAGTGTCTTGTGAAGTACATCCCAAACTGGGCATTGTACTCTATGATGGGTCTGATGAGTGACGAGTAGAGGGGCACTATAACCTCTTTATTTCTAGATGCGAACCATTTAGTAATTAGATGGGCCACATAGAAGGAATTCCTAACTACTTTGGCAATATGATTGTCAAAGGACAGATTACTATCTACCTGGGTCCCCAGATCTCTTATTACCTCTTCTGTATTAGGGGGGCTGCCGCCTATGTGGTAATTCGCGGGTGTTTTGTTTTTCCCAAACGGGATGACTATGCATTTTTTGGTATTTAGCTTGAGGCCATGACTTTGACACCAGGTGTTTGTCTCAGTAAGGCCTTTTTGAAGGATGTGTCAACCGGAGAGTCAGTTATGACTCCCAATTTGCAGTCATTGGCGAACTTGGTTAGCCATAGTCTTCCTGTGTTTACCTGTACTTCTGAGAAATATGTGCCAAAGAGTAGGGGTCCCACAACCGAGCCTTGCGGGACACCACTTGTGACTGGTTTAGAGTCTGACCTGGAGCCCGCTATTCTTACCGCGCGAGTTCTGTCTGTAAGCCAGTTGGCAACCCATCTTGTGACGTAGGAGTTTATGTTCAGGCTGGTGAGTTTTTCTGTAATACCCGAGTGAGGAATGGTGTTGAATGCCTTGGCGAGGTCAAGGTAGGCTGTGTGAACCACCTTTCCCTTGTCTATGGCCTTGGTGACTGTCTCGAAGAAGTCAACCAGGTTTAGTAGGCATGATCTGCCCTTAACAAAGCCGAACTGGGTTGGGTCAAATGTTTGGAGGTTCCCAATGTCTTTGTTAATGAGTTCCATGATGATGCGCTCCATAGCCTTGCAGACCAGGCTAGTCAGGCTTATGGGGCGATAGTTACCAGGGTCAGTTGTGGCCCCTCCTTTGTGGTGCCGAATAACCGTTACTGTGCACCATTCTATGGGCACGTACCCTGTGGAGAGGCTGAGGCTGAACAGCGTGTTTAGGTGAGGGATTAGTTTGTTCTGTAGTTAGTGCAAGACGCAGCCTGGGACACCATTTGGCCCCATTGATGCTGTGTTTTTGGCTTTTGAAAGGGCTGTTTTCATTTGTGCTTCTGTGATTTCCGGGACACTACACTTTTCTAGTATTGTTGTGGGCCCTTTTGAAGGTGAGAGGGAGGTGAAGTTTGCACTGAATCTACTGAATCTATCTGCCAGGATGTTGGCAATATCAAGTAGGTTCAGTGCTATTTTGCACTAAGTTGCCACTTAGATTCTTGACATAGCTAAAGAAGGCTTTGTGGTTATTTTTCGAATCCTTGGCTATTTTTCTTTCGAAGTTAGCCATGGATGATTTCATGAGGGACCTTAGTTTCTTACTGATACTGATCAAGGATGGCTTTCCTTCTTGGGATTTGCTTTTGTTCTGAACTAGTTTTCTCCTTTTGTTGTATAACCTGTTTATGGCAGGGGTCCATCAGACTGGTTTCCTTCTCCTAGGGGAGTGAGTCTTGTTTTTGCTAGGGATGGCATGATCCATGCATCCTTGTAGGTGCTCATAGAGTGCAATTGTAGAGGATTCTGCATCTTGGCCAGTGTTATCCTTTAGTGTGGAGGCTGTGAAACTTACTACCTCTGCCTTAAGTAAGGTGAAGTTTGCTTTAGAAATTTTTTTCACTGTGGTTTCCTTGGTTGGGAGTGGTGGTGGGGTGTGGACATCCAGGGTGATTAGTTTATGGTCTGATCTAACCAGTGACGGGTTGACCTCCGGTACAGAACACCTGTCGCCCATTTTGGTGATGACCAGGTTCAATATGTTGTGGCCTCTGGTATGGTAATTTACCAGCTGATCTAGGGCATTTGAGTTGATAAATTCCAGGAAGCGCTGAGCCTGGGAGTTTGTACTCAAGTAGTTTTCGCAGTTAATGGTAGGGTAATTAAAATCACCCAATATCAGGGTGTTCTGTAGGACCTTCATGTTTTCCAGTGTCTCCAGAAAGGCGTAGTGGTGGTCCTGGGTCATGGAGGGTGATCTGTAGCAGGCCACAATTTGCATTGCAGATTTTCCCGATGTTAGCTACACATGGATGATCTCAGAGGTATCATGCTGCGCCACTAACATCTTCAGCATGCATGCAGGGAATTACTGATCTATTTACACAAAACAAGTCAGATCAGCTATTTGTATCTTTTTTCTTCAAATCCACGGGGTTATACATTTTCTAAAGCTGCATTGGCTAAATGGATAACTGATTGCATTTCTTGGACCTGTTCTTAACAAGGTATTTCTTTACCAAGACCACTCGGCTAGATCCATGGCCACTTCATCTGTCTTTTGGTCAAGAATTTCTGTTGATGATATTTGTGCAGCAGCCAAATGGTCCAATGCTCATACCATTGTTACTCATTACAAATTGGATCTAATATCCAGAAGCAGAGCTGTCTTTGGCTCAGAGCTTCTCTGGAATATTCTTTCATGAGAGCCACCCAAGATTAACGTAGCTGGAGAGACTGTCCCATTCGTTGAGGGAGAATGAAAAGGACAACATCAGATTTAAGCTATATACTCATCATAACTATGCATCTGTGTTGTCCATTTTCATTCTTCCTCACCTTTCCTCCCATCTCTCCCCCTTCTTAAAATCTTCTGGAGTAACCTGTTGAACCAATTATTGGAACTTATAGTTCTGGATTTCAGCTCTATTCTTTGAGCTATCCCTTTCTTTATCTAATTTATGTTGATTTTATGGCAATACACTTGATCTGAGGTATTGTGGATGGACTAGGGCATTATGGGTAGAGGGAGGAGCTTGAGCGCTGGATCCAAATTCTAAAGTAACTGGCTGAATTGGATCTGTAAGGTATTCTTAAAGGAATAATGAAAATGGGCAACACAGATGCCTAGTTATGATGAGTACATAATTTTAAAATTTACTTACATGGCCAGCAACATTTTCTAACTTTTTCTGGGTAAATTAGCAGAAAGATTTTATCACCACCAAGATATTTTTTGACCTAAGTTGCTGCTGTCCTGAAAATGTTAACTTAGAATAAAAGCATTGCTGTTGGTGTTCCAGGTGTTTATTTTGTGTGTGTTGCTGGTTATTATTGCTTGTATTTATTTACATATTAACTAATAACACTGCACAATATTGTTGTGTTTTTCCTCCAACTCTTCTATTCTGAAAGTGGAATCAGATATTTTTCGTGGAATAGGATTGTGACATTTTCAGTGGCAATGCTTGTTAGACGGATGTAGTTCCCATTAAACAAATGCAGTTTCTCCTTGTATATGCCAAGGATCCTTTATTCCTTATACTTTGTATTTTCTGGAATGCCATATCTGCTGCTTTTGAGGACTGTTATATCCAGGCACATTCCTCTGATGGTGTCTTTACTCGTCATTAGCCTTCCTGGTCTGTGTAAGATAGGAAGCAGTTCTTGAACTCTTGAAACTTTTGCCTTATGTTTTGAACATTTAGTACTGGTGCTCCAAGACAGGCTGTATTAATTGAAATGTATTTTGTAGCTCTGTTTCTAGCAGTGTTAAATAAATATTCCCTATGGAAGTTTATATAAAATTAATTTTGCCTGATGGAGGGATGAATTGACATTACTACAGTTTTCTGCTCAGTTGCGTGGAGGCTCCTATGACTATGTTAATTGTACTTTGTCTTTAATGGAGATTTTAGCATTTTTGTAATTCAGTCATTCATTGGTTATGGGATAGCCTGTTTAACCCAGAATAGGGAAGCCAGATCCTGTCCTTAGATCCGGTGGACACAGGGCAGATGAATTTATCCTGGATAGGGTACCAGCCCATCGCAGATTGCATATGCACACTCATTCACTTATGACATGCATACTTTGGGGCAATTCAGCAGTACACGTACAGCACATTTTTTGTGATGTGGAGAGAAGTCAGAGCACTGGAAGAAAAAAAATATGAACACAGGAAGGATGAGGATACTCCTCCCAGAAGGCACCATAATATATGTATATGTATATGTATATATATGTATATATATATATATATATATATATATATATATATATATATATATACATATATCTATATAATGTGTATGTATATACACTCGTCTGTGTATTTTTAATTAATTTATTTTTTGTGGAACCAAAAGCGTCATTGAAAGAAAAAAAATGTCCTTTAGAAGTAAAATTCTGTTGTAGTATGGAAACAATGTTCTAATGCTTTTCCTTGTTTTTACAGCTACGTTCAGCATATGATAGTCTTCCAAGTTCAGCAGTTGTCTCCATGGCATGTTGTGCAACTGGTAGTACCAGAGGTTATGATGAACTAGTTCCTCATCAGGTATGGTTTGATTTTCTTATGCTTGAGTTGGAATGTGTCACTTTAAAAGTACCTTTATGTTGAGATTTTGATTGGCGGAAACACTTGGGTACGTGACTTAGGCAACAAGTAACATTTCACTGTTAAGAGCTGCACAAGGTGCTGGGATGCTATGTTATGTGATGTAAGCTTAACTTGTAGGAAGTTATGTTTTCCCCTTTGGAATACATTTGTTTTAATTTGTGCATAGAATACATTCTTGTTGAATTTGTGCACTATGCAATAGTCAGTGCAAGTCTGTTAGTCATGTACAGCAGAATCTTGCTTCAGAAAAGTTCTGCTGCATCCCACAAGAGTAGCTTGCTCTTCTGGTACTTAGGGTCATTGTTAAAGCACATCATTTCTCAACACAGATGCAGTCTGGCATTCAGATGCTGGTAATGCACTGAAGACTGTTTAGCAATTGTAAATTCTGCCCCTAACACTTTGCACCAGAAGCAGTTGCCCCCTTTGCCTCACCATAGCTACACCTCTGCTGCCTTAAGTGAAAAATGAATGTCATTTATCACTGGCCATCTTGTAAGGCAGTTCTTATTAAGGGATAATCATATGACTTTTAAGAATCTTATGTCCTTACAAGTATGTATTGGGGTGTAGAAAACTTGAATATGGGGACTTTGCTCTTTATTTTGTGTGCACTTTAAACCTGGTCACTAATATTTTCAATCAGGTTGGTAGATGCATAGTCCTGAATGCCTGTAGAGTGGGGGCACTGTGTAATAGGTCATTTTATGCCTTATGTTATGTTTTATGGCAGCAGTTAACTCTAATTCCTTTTGATAAAAAGGTTTCAGGAATTACATTTTTTCCTGGTTTTAATTGTTTTATAATGTATTTTGTGACTATGCTTGCTAACTTTTACTGAAACCTTGAAAGTTGTCATGTCTTCCATATATTGAGCTGACATCCAGTCCAGCATTATCTGTACTACCTGGCAGAGGATGCAGTGTGAAATACTGCATTAAGTTCTAGATTAAACTGCAACTGTAGTTGTAAGCAAGAGCAACTGCTGACCTACCTCACTGTCTGCAGAACTTGATTTATGTTGTCACTGGGCATAGTGCAGGATACTCATCTTGTTTCACCATTGCAGTAATAAACTTGGTATTGCCTGCCTTTGGAAGCCTGAGACTGGCCTAAATACCAAAGACTAGCTCACTTCCCCCAGGCCTAGCACATGCCTCCCATCTAATGTCAGGATTTTTGGGTATAAAGGTTGGTCAGCTGGCACCATCTTTTAGTTATTTTTTGCCATTGAAGTCCGAAGTACTAGCATTGATAAAGTTTTTCTGTGCCTTGTTTAATTTTTTTTTAAGATGTCATTTAAATCCAATGCTGCCAGCGTATGTAAAATATTTCCACCACTGAAACTTTCACACTTTGTTTGTTCTGCCTTGGTCCAGATAATGATGTGCTAATTTTAATTCCAGGACATCTGGGCATTGAGCCAAGTCACTTCAAAATAATTTAAAGCAGCACAGAGAGCATCTGTGATGTCCATCGGTCCCTTGTTTTAGCTCTCTTGTAAGTTTGGAGGAAAGATGTCCTAAAGAAAATGTTATGATAGAGCTGGATGATAGCATATCTGTTTTTGATAACCCTCCCAAGCACAAGATTTTCTAATGAGGAGGGGTGCTTTCACCTGGCAATGACTGAAATACTGCTGTGATGTCTGGCGAGACCCGTTAGGGTTCTTGCCTCTGGACAGAACACAGTTAGTCAGGGACTTAGTAGCCTGAGAGTGAATGCAGCAGAAGGTCCAGAGTTGCACCTGTGCCCACCTTTTGGGGTTGATGGTTGCCATTATACTAAGTCCTTCACTTGCCTGATATGTACAGATGTCGCATTGAATGGTAAAGATGCCACCATACGCAGAGACACCAAGAGCTCACAAGTTTTCTTTGGATGTCATATCCATATTTCAGACTCTGGAGTGTTAGGCTGTCCCCACTAACCTTCACATGGTTTCTCCTTTCCTGTAATCAAACCCTGTACTAATCTTGAAGGTCTGTTTCATTGAAAGGGTTAGTAGTTATTGGCTTCTCCATGGGTTATTGGAAGTGTTTCGCCCATGAAGGTCCTCTTTGGCCTTAAAGTTGTCAAGGGAATTATTCCTTATGTAGTCCCTTGTTACATTTGATCTGTTGGCCAGTCCATCATGTGTTATGCAAACAAGAAGGTCGCCATGAAGCCTTATCTCCATTACAGAAAAGTTATGTGCGTTTACCAATGGTCCACAGATAGTGTCATCATCCATTCAGCATTTCACATCCCTAGAAAAATAAATGTGCTACTAAACTCCTTGAGCCACACCTCCATTTGTCTCCCAGAGGTACAAAATTGGACACCCTGGCTCTGATCTTTCAGATGTGGGGCACTCCAGAAATATAATGCAGCATTCTTCTCTTCCATCCAGCTGTCCATGGGGCATATTTGTTCTAGATTCATTCTTTTACCTTGGCAAAAAGAATTCCTGTATATCTTGCCACCTTTTTTCCCTGTGTCTGCACATCTCGAAATACAATTGCAGGTTACCAAAATTAGTCATTGTCTCCCCCTTGTGGCTGAAAAGGACATGGTTTCAGGCTGCTAGATCTCTTCTGGTGCAGACCTTCCTAGTTTTAGCCAAAATGGTCCCCCATAGTTGAAGTGAGAACTGGATCCGTCTGAGGCCAGGCTCTTGCTCCTGACCATCAGATTCTCGTAATAGCCAGAAAGTACTGCTTCTTTCCAGTCAAGCTAATATTTTTTACACACCAGTATACCATGTGCTGTCACCATTGTGATTGTTCTTGGCAATAACGAAAACATCTGTAAAAATGTTTACTTCAGTTTTGCAAGACTGTGAGTAATCATGGAGGTACTAGAGTTGACATTTAACTCGTGTAGGTTTAATAAATGTCAGTGCTTTTGACAAAAGTCATGTATCCAAAGGCTTAGGTACATAGATATCACTGCTGCAGTGGTATTCAAAAAGCACATAAATTGTTTCCAGATATAAACCTGTGTGACTGATCAGGCTTCCAGAGATTTGGATGTGCTCCTGTAAGCTAGTTTCCTTCTCACATCACAGATGTTAGCCTAAAGATGGATCAAAGGAGAACAGTCTGCACTATCTTTATTTCCTTTTGCCGGAATCTGTGTACTGTTCATCAGTGTTGCAGGTGGAGTAATCTAGACATCCAGCACTTTTAGAAAAATAAGTTCCCATTCAGGAAATGTTTGTCTTTGCTAATTCTTTAATATATTGATTATTGCTGTTACTCTGATCTGCTGGTGGTTGTGGTAGAGTGTTTTGATCTGGTTCTTTCTGAGGCCTCCACCCAAAAAAAAAAAAAAGCTCTTCAACAAGTATATCTTTACTAGGCAAATTGCACTGAAGGGCATCAGCTTTCAGTACCTTTTTTGGTTTCTGTCTAGAAAACACCCATGTGGAAAGACTTTTTTCTTTAAAAAAAAGTTTGACCTTATTATTATCCATAGCAAGAAGAACTCATCACTCTAGGCCATAGGATGCTCACCTTGCTATACTATCTAGGCCTTTCCTAAGTGTAGGTCTTTAGACAAAGGAAAAGAGCCATAAAAACGGAGGGGACAGGAAATTATGACTCATGAATAGGCAAGCTGCAAGAAGCTTTAGTGATATTGTTTGACCCACCTAGCCCTGAGGACTTCCACAGAGGTATCAATTGGTAAGCCTTCACCCCTGAAATATAAAGCACAGCCATCTGTTGATTTTCTTTGAAGGCCAGCAGCAGGGCAGTCTGTTATGTCATGGACCAGCTTATTCTTGATCAGAGGCTTTCTAGGGACACAGTTTAAAATGCAGTTAAAGCCTTTTTGTTTGGTCTGTTACATCTGGCATTTGTACCTTTGGTTGATGTTAGTGCGGGCAGTGGTGGGTAATATTGGGGAGATTAGCTGCTACCTTTGTTGCTTCATTGCAATGTTACAACTTAATGCAATGAGTTATATGAAGATGTTTGCTGGAAAAAAAAAGATGTGTGAGGTCAGAAAAAGCGTATATTTGACGTGATAATAAAATGAAATGGGCAGTGGATAAGCTGGTATTACTCATAAGGAACCACTGTGCTTTTTTAAGGAACCCCCAACGTGTAATTGGCTTTTTAGACTGCTTTTATATGTGGTGGTCAGATTTTTAAGTATTGTCATTGATGACTCCCAGCAACTTTGTATTAGTTTTTTTTTTTTTTTTTTTTTTTTTTTACATTCTGTCTTTGACTCCCTGCAGTTGACTATTGACTTCCATCAGCTGTTGTCATTGTTCACCAGCTCTATAGGAGGGAGTTTTTCTTTTTGTTATTCCCTAACCTTCTCACCCCATGCACTACTAATTGCACATCTGGTGGTAGGCATGCAGTGAAGACATGTTTGTGCCATCCTGCCTGTTTGGTGACTTAGCCAGTGTCACCCACCTATGCCCCCTTAGGACCATGCCTCCCCACACTTCTCCAGCATCCACCAGGGATTGAGCATGGGGTTTACAAAAGTGTATACCCCCCCCCCGGATGGACATACCCATCCTTCCCTGCCAGTGCCTCATGTTCTGAGCCACTAATCAAACCTGGGTCACCTGGGCTGTAGTTAAGGGCTTTGTCCCTGTGCAAATTTGTACTGTTGAGTTCAGTAGGTATGATGCTTTTAGAATTAGGTTCTGAGAGTTATGGAACAGTGTTGCTTTTGTTTTGGTAGTACTGAGATGAAGACCAAAGGTGAAAGTCCGCCCAGGACATTATGTTGGTTAAATTAGTCAGTAGCTTGATGGGATGACCTTGGAAGTAGACAGGGCTGGGACTTTTATTTCTCAGGGTGTCAGTAGTGATATGTAGTGCCAATATATTCTGGGGTTATTATCATGCACATTCAACTTTTATGAAAGTAACTTTGTTAGGAAGAGGAGTTACTTTGAATTATTTCACAGCTCCTGTTTATAGTGACTTCCTTTCCTAGCTTTGACGTCTTTTGGTAGCCGAGACACAGTTCTTGCTTTGACTTTTTGCGATATTGTTTAAGACACTGATGAATGTGGTTTTGAAGTAGTTTACAGCCTCTTCAAAGGGAAAGCATATTAAAGTAAAAGGTGTTTACATGAGTTAAATCTTTTGAGGCATTGAAAGTAGTCCGGTTATTAACAGAAAGTGTCTGTATTAATTTAATATAAAAACCTTCACATAGTAGTTTCATTTCTTTGGAGAGCATGTTATGGATAAAAAAAATAAATAAAATAAAAAAATGATTTAATTTGAGTTGTTTCATGCTTGATTTTGCCTTTGGAATCTCTCACTGAACCATTCACATGATGGAGGAAGAGAGTGCCATTTTACTACCTGAAAGTACAGTTGTGTAAAATCTTACCATAACGGTCGATGTTCTTCTCTTCACTGTTGCAGTATTCTTTACATAAGGCATTCTCTGCCAAGGGTAGCCCAATGTCCAGTTAGTATACCAAAGCCTTAGGAATGACTTCATACATCGCACATATGCTCCTGCACAAGGTGTAGGGCATAAAGGTGACGTATGGACATAAAGACCTCAGAACTGAAAAACCCCAGGAAGAACAATCCCTCCTAGTTCTTATGAATAAGATGTTCATTCAGGAGAAAAAAAAAGAAAATAATTCTAGGCCAGGAAGCCAGAAGGAATAGGGCAGAATGAAAAGGGAGAAGGAGGGGGAAGCAAATACTGCAACAGTGAAGAAAATGACATCTACATTTTTTGCAAGATTTTACACAATTGTACTACGTCTTTCCGTATCATTATTGCAGTATTCATTATACTATGGCGAGTAAAAAAGCTCAAGAGGAAACTTAGGAGTTAGAAGGCACAGAAGAGCCCTCTAGAAACCAATGTAGAATAGCTGTGGCAAAGCCAACTCTTGCTCTGGAAACAGAATTCAGCTTGTAATACTTAGTGAAGGTATGGACAGAAGTCCAAGTAGCAGCCTCAGGGATGCAATTGGTGTCCAAGTCTTTCAAAAGAAAAACACCAGAGGAAGCAACAGCTCTAATAGAATTAGACTTTACAGAGGTAGAAAGACATTTTCCATGAAAGGAATAACAAAAAAATGGCCTTGGAGAACCAGGAGGACATGGTTCGTTTAGAAACGGCCAAAACCAGAGATCTGGGATGAAAGGAAACAAAATATTTCCCTGATTTCCAAATGGTCTTAGTCTTACCCAAATAATATATGAGCCTATGCAAGTGCATGGTTTGTAGAACCTTCTCACTAGCAGACCGTGGAGAAGGAAAAAAAGGAGGGCAAATTAATGCACTAATTGAAGGACAATTCATTAACCACCTTGGGCATAAAAAAAGGATTGGTGTGAAAAGATGCCTTGTCCCTATGAAAACTAAGAAAGGAGGAACAGCCATAAGAGGCTGGAGTTTAGAAACTATTTTAACTGAAGGTAAGGGCCAAGAATAGTCATCGAAGTACAATGTTTTAACTCATTACATCCGAGTGACGCCTCCAGGTGCATCTGCAGTTACCACCTACTGCTCCTCTGGGCGTCAAATATTACTTGTTCATATTTGCATTAATAATTCCAAAATCATGCCCTATACGAGGTATCAGAATAGTTTATCTTGAAGCATTCATGATGACAAATACAATTGTATTGATATTTGACCTATGTCAATGAGTATTTGTTAGAATTGTAAGGTGATAACTTTATTTTTTAAAGACTCAAGCCACGCCCACTAGGAGTTAAAGGTGCACAATCAAAAGAGCTGTACTGGAGGGAAGCTGAAGATGCAGGCTCAAAAGGAGCCTGAGTCGATTTTTTAAGCACAAAATTGAGGTCCTGGGAAGGTGGAATAGGCTTCCTGGGAGGCCTGATGTGAAGGATGCTTTTAAGAAATTGTTTGCCCTCCATCCTAGAGGCAAGAGGAATCAAAGATAGCTGAAAGGTGAGCTTTAACCTGAAGAATATGCCAACCCATCATGGAGCAATTCGCACACATATAAGAGAGAACCAGACGGATCCCCACTGAAAAGGGATCCTGGTTACAAGAAAGGCAACAGACAGAAAATCTCTTCCATTTGGACAAATATGATTTCCTGGTAGTGGGTTTCCTGGCCTCCTGCAGAACCCTAAGCATGTCCATAGAAAAGAGGTGCCTAAAAGGAATTGCCCACAGCGTCTGTTGAAGAGTGGACAAGTGAGGATGTACAGAGACCCCTTGTCTTGTTCACAGGTTGGTACTAGGCTATCGACCCTAGGGCCTATACAAGCCTAGCCATAACAGTTCCCCTGCTATTTCTTCCGAGGAAATTTACTTCCTGGTCCCCTGTCTAGCAGGGCGACTGACGTGATCCCCGGGGTGAATTTCCTATCTCCCATCCAGTCATCAAGGTTCCTTTTGAAGAGGGTCAAAGAGGCGCTCTGCTTGACATGTATGGGCAGTCTATTCCAGAGTATGGGGAGTATCTGGGACAGGAAACTATCCCTCCAGCATGTTTTGATCATTGTGATAACCAGGTTTAGATTTCTGGAGCACGTGGCTCTGAGGGATTGGGATTTCTTTAAGTGTAGCATGTCCAACAGCTCTGGGTTTGACATGGCCTTGTATGTTAAGCAGAGATCACCTCTGAGTAGACGATATGCAACAGAGTATAGCTAGAGTTTTTTTAGATGGTCGGCATAGGACATCTGCTTTTTAGGCCTGTAATTATTTTAGTGAGGTATTTCTGCAGCCTTTCCAACTGTTGCAGATGTTGCAGATGTCTTGTGAGGTACATACCAAACAGGGCGTGGTACTGTATAATGGGTCTAATGAGGGATGAGTACAGTGGGACAATGACCTCCTTTTTTCTGGATTAAAAGCCCTTAGTGATGAGGTGTTTTCCTGAAAGGTAATTAAGTTACTCTTTAGTCAGATAAAACGAGTTTGAGTTTTCAGGTCAATCTCCCATTACACCGAGTATTTTTTTGTGTGTTGTGCTAGAGGATTGGGTTTAGGTTTGGTAGGTTTTGTTGTGTTGAGTTTTTAGGGGGGTTGGTGTTCTTTAGGGAGGTTGTGCTTTGCTAATTTATGGGCTATAGTTATAGGTTTATAGATCATTACTAGTCTATTTATCTGTATGGATCTTAAGAAGCCTAGCCCTGCATTGCAGGCCAGAGGGCTTTGGACTCTGGCAAAGAAAAGAGGAAGTTGTCTGTTTAAAGGGAGGCAAAAAGATATACCTTTGGAGTACCCCACCAATGGACAATGTTCAGAAACCCATCTCTCTGAAGAATCCTTCTTGAACCTGTGTACCTAACCTGCTCAAAGAGTCTGTCACTGTATTTTACTCTGAAGGAATATTGACAGACTGAAGAGTCGCTTGATACCGGGCAGCTCGATCCCAGACCTTAAGAATAAGTCTGCAAAGAAGTTAGGACTGTACCCCCCCCCACCCCCGGCTTGTTGACATTACTGTGGTATAGTCTGTGAATATTTTGGGAGGCCCTGAAAGGAAGAGAGAATGAAAAGCCTGAAGAAATAGAATGAGCACTGTCATCTGCTTTATGCTGATGTGGTCTAACCTCTGATGTGAGGAGGCCAGAGACCCTGGACCTCGAGGGAACTGAAGGAGTCTGTCCACCCCCTGTCCAAGGCATCTGAAAAAAGTTCCTGAGATGGAACTGGAGGTTGAAATGGAAGTCCTGGGTTGAGAGAAAGCTGATGAATCCACACCTGAAGCTCTAGCTTGAAGCATGGAAAAAAAGGAACTAGGAAATCCAGTGGATGTCAGTGTTGAAGCAACACTGACTTGAGGAACCACTGTAGTTTTCTCATATAGAGTCTGGATAGAGGTGGCATAGGAATGGTGGAGGCCATGAATCCTAGAACCCTGAGAAAATCCCTAGCTGTGATTGAAGCTAAAGGAAGAAGAGATTGAAAAAAGGTGATCAGAGAAAGAGCCTTGGGTGGAGGCAGGGATGCCGGCATGGGAATGGTCTGGATCCTGCAACCCAAAAAAAACATGATCCTGAAAAGGAACCAGGACTGAGTTCTGAAGGTTTATGGTAAACCCGAGGCTTTGTAACAACAAATAGCAAACTGGAGGTGCTGAGGTAGGAACTCTGATGACTAAGCCTGAATGAGCAGGTCATCTAGAAAAGGAAAGATCTGAACTCATCTCATACTGCAAAAGGCAATGACAGGAGTGAGGCATTTGGTGAATACCCTAGGGGCAGTAGAGAGGCTAAAGGGCAAAGCAGAGAACTGAACGTGTAAGGAAGAAACAGTGAAATTTAAAAACTCCTAAAAAGGGGATGAATGGGGATGTGAAGATAAGCATCCTTGAGATTCAGGAATACCAGGAACACCTGGGGAAGGAGGAAGAACGGGGTTTAAAGGGACAACACTCAAAAGGAAGGGAACTTTAGAAATGTGTTGAGCTGAGAAAGGTCTAGAATGGGTCTCTAGGTGCCTTCCTTCTTGGGAACCAGAAACATCCTGGAATAAAACCCATTCCCATCGCGGGCAGAGGGCACAACTTAGTGGTTCCCTGAGCCAAAAGGACCTGAAGCAGTTCTGGAAAGAAAGGAACTTGTACTTGAGGAGGTTGAGGGATGCCCAGAAAAGAGGGAAGGGATTTCCACAACACGAAATATCCCTGGTGGGTGATGGATAAAATCTAGGTGTCTTGAGTGACCCTTAACCAATTGGGGAGAGACAGGGAAAGAGAAAGGGATAAAGGAATCTGCCCTAGGAAAAGGGGAAGGAAACTGTCAGAAAAAGAACCTTGTTAGTGCTGAAAAGGAGGCTTCTGTGATGTAGGATTCTTGAGTAGACTTAGCAGGGTACATGCCTAGAGCCCTTTTTACTTTTAGGAGAAGGCAATGCTGTCTGCACACGAAAGCAGATTTGGATGGATAATTCCTCAGGAATTCAGGAACAGGAGAAGCAAAAATGTTTCAAGTCCTGCAAGGCCTTCCCTGTATCCTGGAGGGACTTAAAAAGCTCAGTAGCAGCAGAACCAAAAAGGTCATCGGGTAAGGGCTGGATATGAAGCCAAGCATAATGTCTTAAAACAGAACTTAATGCAGCAGCCGCCCTAGAGGAAGCATCAGCTGCAGTTTAACTACATTTAGCAGAGTGGTGAACCACTTGAGAGGTAGAACCTAGTAAAAGGGACAAGACCTTCTCTTCTGAATCAGGGAGGTCAGAGATTGCCTGAGAAGCTTGAGAAGGAAGGGCTAAAACATATTTGGTCATACAAGTCTGGTAATTAATAGCCCTGAAAGCCAGGGTGGCAGCAGTATATACCTTTTTGTCTAGGTATTCCATGAGTGTACTGTTGTTATCTGAAGGAAGTAGTTCAATGGATGGTGAAAGTTTAGAAGGTTCGTCAGAGGAGACGGACACTGCAGAATGATCAACAGGATGTTTGTACAAAAACTTGCAGTCATCAGGCACCTTATAAATTCTGTCCGGTTTCTTGGGAGCTGGAGGCTGAGAATCAGGAGACAATAGAGGCTGTTGAAATGGTATCTTAGAAGGCAACCAAGACCAGAGGTATAGCAGGGGATTTGGGAGACTCCATCTGTTTGAGTTCATAATACCGCTTTTGATTATCAGAAGCTTGAGAACAGTCCTATTTGAAATCTTCCATCATAAGAAATGTCCTCAAAGGAGAGTTTTTCCTAAGGGACGGTCTGGACTAATTGAATCTTCCTCCTTAGATCCATAATCCAAGGGCAAAGGGATTTGAGAAGAATATGTCAGATACTTCCTCAGAATCCAAATCCTCGTTAGAGGACTCATGTTCTATGGGCCTCTTAAGAGGAGCAGATTACCAAGGAGGAGCAGGTACAGAAACTCTTTGAGGAGGCTTTAAGGCTCTTAAGGCATTGAACAACTCTTGGGTAAAATCCTGCCATTCATGTTGGAGATCTTTTAACAGCAGGGGAAGTATGCTTTTTAATTTATTTATATATATATTTTTGAGGACCATCTGCACGAAAAAACGTAGGAAGTTCGGAACCTTGCCATCACTCAACTATTGATGTAGAAGTCTCCTCCCAGACTGGGATTTGTGGTATCCCCCCTCGGTCCCCCTCAACATACAGACTGGACGTTTGCAAAGCCTCTGAGGATGTGTGAGAAGTCATATCCATGCTTGCCTCTGACAGCGTCACTGCAGCGGGATCTGAAACAGCAACTGGACAATTCTGTGGGCTTTTACCAGCCACTAGAGACCCATTTCTTTGCCTTTTTCTTGGCAGGAGGCTAACCTTTGAGACGGAAGACTCTGCCATAGCATCTTGCACCTACAATTTAAGACGTTGATTCTCAAGGTAATTCAAGGAGGAGAGATGACTATGCAGGGTATTATGCTTGACCGATAGAACACTGAGTACGGTCGTAAGAAGCACCCAAACAGAAGACACTGCCCATTATGATCTTTATGGGAAATTTGCCTCCCACACTGACATTTTCCCTTTCTGGATTACATGTAAATACACCAAAATAAGAATAGATCAGAAGAAACCTCAATGGGGGTCTTATCTGAAACACAGCTCAGTAACTGACATATAATGAGCGTTCAGACCAACGCTCAATGATGGCATTCAGAGTTCTGAGGTATGTACGTCCATACATCACCTTTACGCTCTAAGCTTTGTGCAGGGAGGATATGTGTGCTGTATGACATCTGTAAATACCTAAGGCTTTGATACACTGGCTGGATGTTGGGCTACCCTTGGCAGGGAATCCCTTATGTGAAGAATACTGCAACAGTGAAATGGATGGGTATCTGTTGCATACTGTTGAACTCGGGTCACTGCTTTAGCAAAGAGATACATGTTCTTCATGTTTCACTGTTGCAGTCATTACATTTGGGTAATCTGCTGGCAGGTTGCCCTCAGTCGGCCTGAATTCCAAAGTCTTGGGTCCTGCGTCAGTTGCTGTCTCCTCTTCCATGACGTCAGGTCATCAGGGGTATAAAACATGCAGCCGACACCATTTTCTTTAGTCTTTCTTGCCACACCGTGCCTGAAGCAAAAGCATTTTTCAAGTGCCGGTCGGCCGACTACTGAAATATTCGAGTTTGAGTTTCAGAACCGAAGTCTTCACTAAAGCTAAGTACCCCGTTGGGGAAACTTTTTTCTTGCTCCATACCAATGTCAGAAAAAGTTAATAATTGTATTACTTGTGGGAAGCAAATACCTCATAAGGATTTCCATTTATACTGTATTCCTTGCCTAGGCCCTGATCACAACATGCCTGGCTGTCGGTTTTGTGCTAGATTTAACCAACGCACTGTTAAGCATCGGTATATTTTTGCCTCAGAGTATTTTGGAAACAGATTTAACTACCCAGAAATGTCATCGGATAGCAATCTGACTACCAGAGTACATAAAAAACACAAAGAAAAGAACAGAGAAAGGCAGTCGAGATCCAAAACTGACAAAGTCGCCAGTTCACCGGTACTCAGTGAGGCGCTTTCGCAGCCCCTGATACCCACTACCTTTGAGTCGCAGGCCTCTACCACCACCCATGTGGAGTCCGGCATGCCGCAAGATACTCAAGGTACTGGACCGATGGATGTATCTCCCTCGGATGGGTCTGGAGCCACTGAGCAGGCACTGGCTTCTGAGGGTGTATTCAGACCTCAAACATTTGTATATCAAACCGACGACAGCTGCAAAGCCAAAGACAAAAGTAACTTCTAAAACTAAAAAACCGACGCATGAGCCACGTGCACAGGCCTCTATGCCTAAAAAACAGATGATAAAAATGGCTGAAGACCTTATTACCTTGATCAGGGGTAGCCATCCCCCTCCTGATAAGAGGCTTAGGCAAGACACTAATTATGAATCTTCAAATCAGGTTTCTATTTCTTCTGATTCCTCTTCTGATCAGGAATTATCTATACCTCCCTATGAGGATTCTGATGCAGAGGAGTCTATACCATCTGCTTCTCCTCCTGAGGATTATTCATTTGGGGAAACCTTGCATACTTTGAGGGAGCATTTTCACTGGGAGAGTCAAGACTTCTCAGAATCAAAAAAGAGGCTCAGGGATTTCCTTCTTCTCCCTCAGCACAG
Source organism: Protopterus annectens (assembly GCF_019279795.1). Classification (NCBI taxonomy): domain Eukaryota; kingdom Metazoa; phylum Chordata; order Ceratodontiformes; family Protopteridae; genus Protopterus; species Protopterus annectens. Next base: position 793,854,461 of record NC_056744.1, read on the forward strand.
GCCTTTGGCCATTCCCCCTGTTTTAGACATTGTGGATGATGTGTTTTTGGAGTCCAGCTTGACCCCTGACTCCTTACCTCCGGCTCCCAGTAAGCCTGACAGATATTACAGGGTCCCTGACTCACATAAATTTTTATTTAGAAACCCTGCTGCTGATCCTGAAACCATTTCACAGGGTCCAAAGGGAGTTAAGGCCTCAACAGCAAAAAATCCTACCCCCTCTGACAGAGATTCAAGGGCACTGGACAGATGGGGAATAAAGGTTTATACATCTGCAACCTTGGCAATCGGAGCCTTAAACTGTCAATTTCATATGCTTAAGTATCAACAACATGTTATGGGATTGCTGAAACAGAAAATTATGTTGCTTTCTGAATGTGCAGTAAATAAAGAATTGCAGGAATTATCGCATGCAGCTGAACAGGTTGGAAAGCATACTTTGCAATGTGGTTTTGACTCCTTAGAGGCCTCCTGCAGGGCCGCAGTTACTGGATCTGTGATTAGGAAGCATGCTTGGCTAAAGGAACAGAATTTGCCTGATCATGTTAAAGTTAAATTGCTAGATGCACCTTTACAGCATGATACCCTGGTATTAAGGCAGAAGAGGTTTTAAAGAAAATGGAAGACAAAGCTAAGTTTATGCAAACTGTTAAAGACTTCTTACAAGTGCAGCCACCAAGATTCAATAGACACTGGCCTACAAAGAATTGCTCCTTTCCTGTTTCAGACAGAGCTCAAAGGGGCAAATCCAGACGCCCTAAGGCGCAAGATTCATACAGGTCAAAGCAATGGGGCGCTTCTACCTCCAAATCTGGGGGAGATAAAGCGCAAACCTACAGAAAACAGTCCCAATGACTTCCCTCTGCTTACACCAAGCACTTATCTATTGGCAGCAACCTTGTGGGGAAAATTAGCACTTTTTGCTCAAAATTGGAAGATGTTCTTCATCTCACATTGCTGCAGTCCTTACACTTGGGTAGTCCGCTGTCCTCGGTCGGCCCGAATATCAAAGTATAAGGCTGACGTCGGTCAAGGCGCATTAGACTGACATCAGGACGTCAGGGTACAAATGCGCATGACCGACGTCATATCCTCAGTCTTTTTTGCCACATGGTCCGATGCAGAAGCAGCGTTGCAAGTGCCGTTTGGCGTTCTGAAATTTTTCGAATTCGGAGTTTCAGACCGAGTCAAAGTTGGCTAAGTACCCCGTTGGGGAATATTTTGTTTTTTTCTTGCCTCAGTGGTTTACCGGATGTCAGAAAAAGTGAATAACTGTATTTCTTGTGGGAAGCAGATACCGCATAGAGATTATCATACCTTGTGTATTCCTTGTTTAGGGCCTGAGCACGACGTTGTTGGGTGTCGCTTTTGTGCTAGATTCAATAAGCACACTATTAAGAGAAGGTTAGATTGTGCCAGGTTAGTCTTCGGGAAGCGGTGCAATTACAATATGCCGTCGGATGCTCCGACGTCCGCTTCTTCGAAGCGCAAGGATAAAGCAGCTAAGCCCAGGGTAGACGAGTCGTCCGTACCGGACTCCGGTTCTTTAGAGGTGTCGGTGGAGCCGGTGGTTCCGGAGTCCCAGGGGGAGACCTTGTTATTGCAGGATGTGGCCTCTCAGGAGGCAAGTCAGGCTGAAGGGGCTTCTCAGGTTACTGTACTCCCCTCCCTTCCTAGGGTGGTTAGGCCTTCTGTTTCCAAGGCTTCTCCCAGAGGCAGGCCAGGTTTAGCTTCAGTTGGTGTCACTCCTAGTTCTTCAGGATCTGTGCCCAAGAAGCATATGCTTAAAATGGCAGAAGATTTGATTACCTTGATTAGAGGTTCTTTGCCCCCTCCTGATAAGAGGCCTAGGGTGGAACCTGAGTTGGGGAGTTTTGAGCAGGCTTCAGATGTTTGAGTCTTCGGCTGAAGACTTGCAGGAGTATTCTCCTTATTCTGATTCTGATGTGGATGATTCTACTCCTTCTGCTTCTCCGCCTGAGGATTTTTCTTTTTCAGAGACTCTTCATTCCATGAGGGAGCATTTTAAGTGGGAAGGTCAGGATTTCTCTGATTCCAGGAAAAGGCTTAGGGAATTTTTGTTTTTACCCCAGCATAGGCCTTTGGCTATACCTCCTGTTCTGGATGTTGTGGAGGATGTGTTTGCAGAGGCTTCTCTTAATCCTGATTCTTTGCCTCCTGCTCCTGTTAAGCCGGATAGGTATTATAGGGTGCCTGAAGCTCATAAGTTTCTTTTTAAGAGTCCTAGGGCGGACCCAGAAACTGTTAGTCAGGGGCCTAAGGGTGTTAAGGCTTCTGTTGTTAAAAATCCGGTTCCTCCAGATAAAGAGGCCAGGGCTTTGGATAGATGGGGAAAGAAAGTCTATACGTCTTCCACCCTAGCTATGAGGGCTCTAAATTGCCAGTTTCACATGTTGAAATACCAAAACTATCTACTGTCTCAATTGAAGTCTAAGGTAGATGCTATGGCGGAAGGTATTGAGTGTAAAGAGTTACAGGATTTGGTACATGTCTCTGAACAAGTGGGTAAGCATTCTTTGCAATGTGGTTTTGATGCTGTACAGGCCTCGTCTAGGGTGGCTGCCACAGGGTCAGTTCTTCGCAGGCACGCCTGGCTGAGGGATCAGAATTTATCTGACCATGTTAAGACAAGGATTTTAGATGCTCCTTTACAATCTGATGTGTTATTTGGTTCACCTGTTGAGGCAGTCTTAAAGAAAATGGAAGACAAGGCTAAGTCTATGCAGACTGTTAAAGATTTTTTGCAGGTTCAGCCTCCGAAGTTTAGCAGAAATTGGCCTACTAAGGGGTGGACGTATCCTTCTTATGATTCCCAGTCTAGGGGTAGGTCTAGACGGGGTAGGGGCAGAGCTCAGGGCTCTTTCAGGCCTAGAACAGGGAGTTCACCTGCACAGTCTTTGGGTGAGGGCAGGGGTCAGTCCTTTCGTAAACAGACCCAATGACCTACCTTTTCAGCTGCCAGAGCCTTCTCGTCTGGCAGCACCTTTGGGAGGAAGGTTGGCACTTTTCAAGGAAAATTGGAGTTTAATTACCCAAGACAGATGGGTATTGGATATCATACACCAAGGCTACAGGTTTTATTTCCATACCTTGCCTCCTTTCAAAGGCATGCCAGACGTTCCTCCTCAGCAAAGAATAGAGGCTCACAAACAGATTTCTCTGCTGCTCCAAATAGGAGCCATTCATCCGGTCCCTCTGTCAGAAGTGGGCCTAGGATTTTATTCCCGCCTGTTCCTAGTACCAAAGAAGGGGAACACGTGGAGACCAATTTTGGATTTATCTATCCTCAACACTTATCTGGACATTCCCAAGTTCAAAATGTTGACGTTACAACAGCTTTTACCTCTGCTGGGCAAAGATCACTGGATGGTGACTCTGGATCTCAAGGAGGCTTACCTTCATGTTCCTATCAGGCTAAGTTGCAGGAAGTATCTACGTTTCCGGGCTGGGACTTCTCATTATCAGTTCTCTGCATTGCCCTTTGGCTTATCTACTGCGCCCAGAGTATTCACGAAGGTTCTGGCTCCAGTGATAGCTTTCTTCAGGCTAAGAGGAATACAGATCTATCCTTATTTGGACGATTGCCTGATTCTGGCTCAAGGAAAGGAAGAACTTCTTCATCATCTACACTATGTGATAGCAGTGCTAAGATGCCTGGGGTATTCTGTGAACGAAATAAAGTCCAGTCTAGTACCCTCTCAGGACATGTGCTTTCTGGGTGTGAGACTGAATACAGCATCCCAGATGGCCTTTTGACCCCGGACAAACAAAAGAATCTTTCTCTTTACTTCCATCAATTGTCTCATCAGTCCAGGCTGACTGCAAGGACAGTCCTTCAAGCCTTGGGGTTCATGGCATCTTGTATTCTGGTGCTTCCCAATGCCAAACTGCATATGAGGAAGCTACAATGGTATCTCAAAAATGTATGGACACAGCACTGCCAACATTTGGACACTGTCATTCAGATAATACCTTGCATTCAAAAGGAATTTTTGTGGTGGGCTCAGGAATGTCACCTAAACAAGGGACTCTCTGTGACCCGGCCAGAGGCGAGTCAGATTCTAACGACAGATGCCTCAGACAAAGCTTGGGGAGCTCATCTAAATGGAAAGTGGATACAAGACACGTGGCCTGCCAGACTTCTACTTCTACATATCAACCTGAAGGAGATGTTAGCAGTCCAATTTGCATTAATAGCTTTCAAGGATTTACTTCTTCCAGGGCAGGTGTTGATTCTAACAGACAACACAACTGTCATGTGGTACATCAACAAGCAAGGGGGAACACATTCTTATCCTCTGTGCAGACAAGCAATGATTTTGTGGGAGACTGCTCTCAGTTTACAGCTAAATCTTCAGGCAAGGTTTCTGCCGGGAGCACAGAACTCCTTAGCAGATGTGTTGAGCAGACAAATTATGGATCCCCATGAGTGGAAATTGGATCCTCATGTATTTCAGAAATTGACAGTGTCATGGGGAACTCCAGACATAGATCTGTTCGCTTCTCCACTAAACTACCAGCTGCCAAAGTTTTGCACAAAAAGTTTTTATCCCACAGCTTGGAAAGTGGATGCTCTTTCATTCAATTGGAGCAATCTTCATGTGTATGCCTTTCCACCTCTGCCTCTCCTCCCAAAGGTACTTCTGAAGGTCAGACAGGACAAGCCAAAGATGATTTTAATAGCTCCAGATTGGCCTCGACAGCATTGGTACCCACTACTGAGAAGTCTGGTACGGGAGCCTCCATGGCCTTTGCCTTCGATTCCACACCTGCTGACTCAGGAGAACAGTCATTTACTCAATGTCAAACTTCACTCTCTTCACCTGACAGCCTGGCATATTCTGTTTTAAACCCTGGAGGGTTTCAGCTTCCACAGCAAGTTTTGAATGTTATTTTGGAAGCCAGAAGGCCTAGTACAAGGAAAGTGTACGCAGATAAATGGAAGAGATTTTTATTTTGGAGTGCAGCAAAAGCATTTGATGTTTCTAAGCCTAATTTAAGTGTGGCTCTTCAATATCTTACTGAGTTACTGGACAAAGGTTTGTCCTTCTCTTCTATTAAGATTCATGCTACAGCAATTTCTGCTCACTATGACTGTGACCCACCATTGTTTTCTCATCCTTTGTTTAAGCAATTCCTTAGAGGGGCAAAGAATATAAGACCCCCACGGAGAGCTCCTACTCCTGCTTGGGATCTCAATTTTGTGTTGGAGAAACTCACTCTACAACCTTTTGAGCCTGCAGCTACTGCTGAGTTAAAATATTTATCATGGAAAACTGCTTTTTTGTTAGCCATTACCTCTGCGAGAAGGGTTTCTGAATTACAGGCCCTTATGGCAGTTGAGCCTTTCTTAATTTTCCATAAGGATAGGGTGTCTTTGCGTACTAATCCTTCCTTTATGCCTAAGGTGGTTTCTAGTGTGTCTTTAAACCAAACTATTCATTTGCCTACCTTTTATGCAAACCCCCAAAATAAAGGGGAAAAGATTTTGCACACTTTGGATATACACAGGCAGTTGCGATATTATTTGAGCAGAACTAAAGGGTTCAGGCAGTCTCAGCAGTTATTTGTTTCTTTTGCTTTGAGTTCTCAGGGCAAGCCTGTGTCAAAACAAACTATTTCTAAGTGGATTGGGTTTTGCATTGCTTTCTGTTATTCCCATCATGGCAAGGAGGTTCCAGCTGGGATTAGGCCTCATTCCACTAGGGCTACTGCCACTTCGACAGCTTTTTAAAGGGGGGTGGCAACTAAAGATATATTGGAGGCAGCTACTTGGAGTTCTGTGCATACTTTCTCTAAGCATTATCACCTTCCACTTTACTCTAAATCTAGGGCTGGTTTTGCCACTGCTATTTTACAGGGCATTTTGGCAGCTCCTGCTTCTTTATAGTTGTGCCATCCTCCCTTACCTCTGCTTTGGGATTCTACCCAAGTGTAAGGACTGCAGCAATGTGAGATGAAGAACATAGTACAGTTTTGTACCTACCATAAATGTAGATGTTCAAGATCCACATTGCTGCAGTCAATTACCCTCCCTCCTTCCCCTCTGTAGTTAGAGGCGGTTGTGTGGGTTGGATTGTAAATTTTGTGTATATTGTATATATTGTACATATTATTAGTGCTAGGGTGGTTGGTTGTTGGTTTGTTGTCTTGGGGTTTTGACCTTTCTTGTTAGGGTCTTCTGACATCTGGGGCAAGAAAAGACTGAGGATATGACGTCGGTCATGCGCATTTGTACCCTGATGTCCTGATGTCAGTCTAATGCGCCTTGACCGACGTCAGCCTTATACTTTGATATTCGGGCCGACCGAGGACAGCGGACTACCCAAGTGTAAGGACTGCAGCAATGTGGATCTTCGAACATCTACATTTATGGTAGGTACAAAACTGTACTTTAATAATCCAGGACAAGTGGGTACTAAACAAAGTATCACAGGGATACAGATTCCATTTCCACACTCTGCCAATGGCAAACGGTTGGCCAGATCTGCCCAAAAATCAATGGGCAGAGGAGAGGCACAGAAACAGGTTACGTCCCTCATGGATATGGGGGCCATTCAACCAGTACCAGAACAGGTACTGATTGAAAAGGACAAGGTTTTTACTCCAGACTGTTCTTGGTACCCAGAAAGGACAAGGCCTGGCAGCCAATACTGGATTTATCAATTCTGAACACATACCTGGACATTCCAAAATTGAAAATGCTGACTTTGCAGCAGCTTCTGCCCATGCTGGGCAAGAATGCTTGGCTGGTGACATTAGACCTAAAAGAGGCATACCTGCATGTCCCAGTAAGACAATCGTGTAGAAGATACCTCAGATTCAAGGCTTGCTTTAATGCATTACCAATTCTCTGCACTGCCCTTTGGCTTATCTACTGCGCCCAGGGTCTTCACAAAGTGCCTGGCACCAGTAATTGCATTTTGCAGACAAAAAAGTATACAAATATGCCCTTACTTGGACGACAGTCTCATTCAAGCAGAGAGCAAAGACATTCTTCTTAAACACCTGGAGTTTGTGAAAAGGCTTCTAACATGCCTAGGGTACACGGTAAACGAAAATAAATCACAACTGGTACCCTCTCAAAAGATAACATTCCTGGGTGCAAGCTTGAATACAACTGCCCAGATGGCTCACCTCACGCCAGACAAGCAAAGGCAATTGACTACTTACTTCAAACTGATGGCAACAAAAACCCAGTTATCTGCAAGACAAATTCTGCAGGCTTTGGGCTTCATGGCATCCTGCATCCTACTGATTCCATATGCAAGATTGCATATGAGGAAACTTCAATGGCACCTAAAAAGTTTATGGAGTCAACATTCTCACAGTCTGGAAACATTGATTCCTCTCATACCCTGCCTACAACAGGAGTTTCTGTGGTGGGCAAAGGCATGTCACCAAAACATGGGACCGGCCTTCACTCTACCCCCTGCCAGCCAAACCTTAACAACAGACGCATCAGATTATGCCTGGGGACCCACATGGCAGGAAAATGCATTCAGGGCTTATGGACCCCAAAACAAATGCATCTACGTATCAACCAGAAAGAGATGCTAGCTGTTCAAAATGCCCTAACAGCCTTCAAAGACTTGCTTCATCCAGGACAACTACTGATAAACGCGGACAACACCATGGTCATGTGGTGTATAAACAAGCAAGGGGGCACACACTCATACCCCCTTTGCAGATTAGCCATGGCACTGTGGGAGACAGCTTTGACCTACCAAATAGATCTTCAAGCTCAGCTCCTGCCAGGAAAACAAAATACTCTGGCAGACTATTTAAGCAGAAACCTTATGGACCCTCACGAGTGGAAACTAAATCCACAAGTCTTCAGCATGATAACAGAGAAATGGGGGAGCCCAGACATACATCTATTTGCCTTTCCTCAAAATTATCAATTGAAAAGATTCTGCACAAGGACTTATCACAGACAAGCATGGAAAGTGGATGCCCTGTCCTTCAGTTGGAAAAACCTATCAGTTTACGCCTTTCCTCCTCTGCCTCTTCTTCCCAAGGTCCTTCTAAAAGTCAAACAAGAGAAACCAATGATGATACTAATTGCCGCGCACTAGCCCCGCCAATACTGGTACCCAGTCCTAAGGTACTTGTCTCAGTACCCAGCTTGGACCTTACCTCAAAGACCTCAACTATTGTCCCAGCAAAACAATCAGATCCTGCACAATCAACTCCAGACACTGAACCTGGTGGCATGTTTGTTCATGTAGTTATGCAAACACCTCCTCTCAGTAAAGATGTGATGGATGTCATTTTGGAAGCCAGAAGGCCTAGTACTAGAAATTCTTATGCTGATAAATGGAAGAGATTCTGTGCTTGGAATCAAGCACAAGGAACTGATGCAGCAGAACCAACTATTCCTCAGATATTACAATACTTAACTGAGATGCTTGACAAAGGCCTTTCTCATCAATTAAAATCCATGCCTCTGCCATTTCGGCTCATTACAATACAGAGCCACCAATCTTTTCTCATCCTTTACTAAAGCAGTATCTTAGAGGAACCAAAAATTTAAGGCTTCCTAGAAGATCACCATTGCCAGCATGGGACCTCAGTTATGTATTGGAAAAGCTCACCCTGCCTCCATTTGAACCAGCTGCTACCGCTGATATAAAGTTCTTATCATGAAAAACAGCTCTGCTATTAGCAATTACTTCAGCAAGAAGAGTTTCAGAGCTACAGGCCCTCATGACTGTAGAGACTTTTATCATATTTTACCCAGACAGGGTGTGTCTGAGGAAAATCCTACATTTATGCCTAAGGTGGTTTCCAGTGTGGCTCTTAACCAAACAGTTCATCTGCCAACCTTTTATCCAAATCCGCAGAACAAGGGGGAGAGAATTTTGCATTCCTTGGACGTACACAGACAGCTAAGATTCTACTTGAGCAGGATTAAAGCTCTAAGAAAAACTGAGCAGTTACTAGTGACATATGCTGCAGGATCAGAAGGAAAGGCTATTTCAAAGCAGACAATTGCAAAGTGGATAAGCCACTGCATCCGTTTCTGCTACTTACACCATGGTAAACCTTTGCCCAAGGGCATTGGGTCTCATTCCACCAGAGCTGCAGCTACTTCAGCAGCCTTTCTCAGAGGAGTACCAACCAAAGACATTCTAGAGGCTGCTACTTGGAGTTCTGTTCACACCTTTGCAAAGCATTATCATTTGCTTCTCTACTCTAAGTCCAGGGCAGGCTTTGCCACTGCAGATCTACAGGGCCTTATAGCCGCACCTAATGCTGTTTAGCTCCAGCCTCCCAACCATAGCTTTGGGATTCTACCCAAATGTAATGACTGCAACAGTGAAACACGAAGAACATAGTACAGTTGTGTACACTTACCATAAATGTAGATGTTCGAGTGTATTCACTGTTGCAGTCCCGGTTACCCTCCCGCCATCCCCCTTTCATTCTGGAGTTCGTCTTTCCTTCTCTATCTTCTACAGCCTATGTGGTATATATATATATATATATATATATATATATATATATATATATATATATATATTTGCTACCTTTTTGGGGGCACCTGACATCTGGGGCAAGAAAAACTAAAGAAAATGGCATCGGCTGCATGTTTATATACCCCTGATGACCTGACGTCATGGAAGAGGAGACAGCAACCAACGCATGACCCAAGACTTTGGAATTCAGGCCGACTGAGGGCAACCTGCCAGCAGATTACCCAAATGTAATGACTGCAACAGTGAATACACTCGAACATCTACATTTATGGTAAGGGTACACAACTGTACTTTCTGCTGATGGGCGTAGGTAGTAACAAATAAAGTAAAAATTTGTTAGCTTTGTTTGAGCTGCTGTGTGTTGAATCCGTAAATGTAGTTTGGATGTGCTGCAACAGAAATTCATTTAAGTCATTAAACTCTTATAGCACTTCCTTGGGTAGTACAGCACATTTCTAGTTAATGCTTTATGTATTCCATTTTAACAGTATATATTTAGTTCTTTCTTGATTTTTTAATCTGAGTTTCTAGAATACTAGAGGTCCCATTCTGCTGTTGCAGTATTCTTTACATGAGGGAGATTGCCTGCCAAGCAGCCTGACATTTGCCAGTATGCAAAAGTCTTTAGTGCCTAGGGTGCATGGTACATTGCATGTAGTCATTGTTTGGAACTGAGAGAGGTCATTTGTTTATATTCTGAAAATCTGCATCAGTTTAGTGTGTGAGTGTAAGTAAACACATTTTTTCCTCCTGTATTTCTGCTAAGGAGACTTCGTCAGTATGAAATACATTACATTATACCGAAAAGTAGTAGTTATACAGACAAACCGTTTAGTAAAAACTACCTGAAAACCTAGCCAAGCTAGAGTTTTTACTGTGTGACACCTTAAACCTCCTGTAATAGAGGCCCATGGGATATATGCAAATGACTCCTTAAGGACATCAAGTGTTTCAGCTATATGTCTTCTGAATGTCCATAACTTTTTTACTTTATCCTTTATAAGTCTTTGGACAGAGTGAAGCCAAACGCCACTAGCTGTGGGCATGCACGTTTTGGCCATCTTATGACCTCATCAGCACAGTACAAGTGGACTGTTTGGCTGTGCTCTAGAAACACAGGTTCTTTAAATCCAGCTGATGTCCATAACCATTAAGGTGTCTGCAGTATATCCCAGCTAACAACTAAGCTAAAAAGTAGAAAGGTCACACACACATGCCAATTAGTAAAAAGAAGAAAAACCTAGCCAGGCTAGAGTTTTCACTGTGTGATACCATAAACGTCCTGTTAACAAGAAAAAAGTTAAAAAAAAAAAAAAAAAAAAGTCATGGACATTCAGAAGCCATTTTAAACACTTGATGTCCTTAAGAGATTATTTGCATATATCCCATATGACTCTATTACCGGAGGTTTAAGGTATCACACAGTGGAAACTCTAGCTTGGCTAGGGTTTTAAATTTGAGAATTTAGTAAAATTCTTGCAAGTTTTTATTGGCATTTTCTGTCAGATCCTTGTGTTTGACTTTCATGGTACTCCTTTCACTGATAAATGCATTCTGTATGGTTGCATCTTATAGATTTCTGTGGTCTCCGAAGAGAGGTTTTATCCTAAATGGAATGATGATGCAGATCCATCAAATGCTGGTGTGGTAAATCTTCAGAGTGGAATCATAGCTGGCAAGCAAGCTGTCAACAAGCTACATCAGGAACTGGCTTCCAGTGGTTTCCTGCAGGTAACATTTGTTTTTTATACTCTTGTTTTCCCTTAACCAGCAAGCATGTCCAGTTATCCACGAAAGCCACTCTTTTCCTTTGAGCAGTTGTCCCCCATAATCTTCATTTCAACGGTATACCATATTCATAGGTGTTTATAAGACTAATAACCACAGGGGCCTTCTTAAGCCTAGCCATGCATCCCAAATCTACCTTTGATAAGTGTAAGCAGGGGCCTGGGAGATGAACCAGTGGTGGTGCAGGTAGTAGATCCATATGAGGACTTTGTTAGTATACCATCTTAATGATGCCATGCATGTCTAATTCGATGTGCTGCAGCTCTCTTCTATTTTACTGTTGCTCTTTATTTCTTCCACTACTTGTAAAGCAATGCTTCCATTGTCTTGAACCTCTCCTGTGAAGTGAATTGTTTGGACAGAGCAATTCAAATAGTAAACAACCATCTTTTTTGTTACTCATTTGCTTTTGTGTTGAACCTATCACAGTCAGTATTCATTTATAAAATCAACCTTTGGCTGTCTGAAATCTGTCATGAAGCTCTGTAAACACCATTGACTTTACCTCTGACTTGTTTTTGGTTATTTTTTTTTTGTCACTGTTGTTTACTTGTTGATCACCTTCCTGTAAGATTGGTGGCATTTGCACATTTATTTTTACCATGTGTCTTTCATCATTGCTGCATTCCTTCAAAAGCTATATTGAGTCTAATTGATACTGAAAGTGTTAAACAGAATTTATAAATGCCATATTGTGCACTTCTCTGCACTGCATATACTACTCTTCTCATTATTATACACACAATATTTTGTAAACAAGGAGTTATAAAAACTGTTCAAATAGCAGTGTTATCAGTAAGTGCATTCATAGTCTTTCCATAAATACCGTAATGTATTGCAATGCAGACAAACTCAGAGTAATGTTTTTACTAAGCTCTCACAAACAAATTATTTTATGTTAACAGTACAACCTAGACCGGTATTGTTAGAATAATTTTGTTAAACATACACTTTTACATGATCATGCTTATTGAAATATTTTCAGAAATATGAATATCTATAGTTAATTGTATAATTAGCAATATCAGTCAAACTGAATATCTCAAGATGTGTAATTTACAATGCAATATGGTTAGTTGTATGATTAGCAAAATAAATAAAACTTCTTAAGATGTGCAACTTACAATGCAAATTTCAGTTACATTTTTTTCATCACCTAAGGTTTCACCTGATGCCATGCAATAGTTTGTAAATACCTTGTTTTTTGTTGTATTAAGTGCATATGGAAATATTTGTTGTGTCTTTCGGCTTTTCCCAGTTAGGGGTCGCCACAGTGGAACTCCGGTCCGCTAATGATTGGTAGTCGATTTTTACGTGCCGAGTTACCAGCCTTGATGCACAACCTTCAACGAAGGTACGCCCATTCACGCATGTCTCCACGCAGAAGACGCTCCTAGCTGAGAATCGAACTGGACACCGTCTTACTGTGAGGCAACAACGCTACCGCAGCACCACCACCGCAGATTGCATATGGAAATAGTAATTTTCATAATTAAAAGCAGAATTTTCAGTTTTGTGCAATATAAATGGACATTGAAAATGGCATTCCACACCCTACCCCTCTATAGCATGCAGGCTTGTCATTTATGAAGTATGAATGTGTGTGTGTGTGTGTGTGTGTGTGTGTGTGTGTGTGTGTGTGTGTGTGTGTGTGTGTGTGTGTGTGTGTGTGTGTGTGTGTAGCTATATGAAAAAATGAATAAAAAGTGACATTCATTTCTTTACTGCAAGACATCCTAGATTAACAATTTTTAACACCCTTATTGAATTGTCATGTAGGCAAATATACATTTATATAAAAAAAACTAGATTGAAATATTGGTATAATTTTCTTAATTCCTTGCCCTTTACAAGTTACTGATGGTTATTGGATGGTAAGTCACTTACAGAAGCCAGACCCCAAAAAAGGTCTGGATGCCATAAGAAACTATGGGTACTAACTGGAAGTATATAGAAAATGCGCTAGAGCTTTGAAGGAGATGAGGCATTTTAGTAGCAGCAGCATGGTCCTCTGCCCATACCTTTCTTAAACACTACAGACTGGACCTTATATCTAGGGATAGAGCTCAGTTTACATCTGACATTTTGAAGAGGATGCTTCCCTATACAGTAATCTAGCCATCCTCCCTGATTAAGGGGGTTAACTTTTGTTACTGGTGTTTGAAGATGTTCTTAGTGTCTCACTGTTGCAGTCATCACACTTGGGTTATCTAACAGCAGATAGCCCTCAGTCGGCCCGAATACCAGAGTCTTGGGATTTTTATGTCGGATGCTGTCGCCTCTTCCAAGTCGTCAGGTCGTCAGGGGTATAAAACATGCAGCCGACACCATTGCATCAGCTTTTCTTGCCGAGCGGAACTCTAAGTAGAAGTAGTTTGCAAGTGCCGGTCAGTCGCTACCTGAAATTTTCATTATTCGAGTTTCAGACCTGAAGTCCTCTAAAGCTAAGTACCCCATTAGGGATCCTTTTTTCTTGCTCTAACTGATGTCAGAAAAAGTTAATAATTGTCTTGCCTGTGGAAAGCAATTGCCTCGCAGAGATTTTCATTCTTACTGTGTCACCTGTTTAGGCCCAGACCACGATGTTCCTCGCTGTCGGTTTTGTGCCCTTTTCAACGCCTGAACTTTTCGTCGTTGGGCTATCTTTGTCGTTAAGTTCTTTCGGTCTCATTCTCCGTATTCCAAAATGGCTTCGATAAGCCATCCGACTATCGATCTTCCCAAAAAATATAAGGATAAAGACAGAGACAGACTGCATAGGTCCAAAACTGCCAACGATGCTTCCATTTAAGCTAGTCGCCAGTCCGCCTGTACTCAGTGAGGCGCTTTTGCAGCCTGATACCCACGTCTACAGATTCTCAGGCCTCTACTGAGACCCATTCGGAATCCGGTGTGCCACAAGATGCTTCTTCGACTATGGAACCTGCGGATGTCTCTACCTTGGATGGCTCCGGAGCCACTGTGCAGGCACTGGCTTCTGAGTGTGTATTCAGACCTTCCGATGTTCTTATTAAACTGACTACTTCATTTCTGAATAAAAGTACCGAATTTCTCAGACCCAGAGTTTGCACTACGCCTAGGAAACCGATGAACAAAGCGCATTCTCAAACTCTCATGCCACAGAAACAAATGCTTAGAATGGCTGAAGACCTTATTACTTTAATTAGGGTAAGCCAGCCTTCCCCCTCTAAAGGACAAAATAATTGATTTTCCTTCTGATTCTACAGATCATGAGTCCAATGACTCTGACCCCTCAGATTACCACGACATACCCTTGTCTACCTATGAGAATTCAGATGCAGAGGATTCCATTCCCTCTGCCTTCCCCCCAGAGGACTTTTCTTTCGGTGAAACCCTGCATACCCTCAGAGAGCATTTCTGCTGGGAGTGCCAGGACTACCCACAGTCCAAAAAGAGACTCAGGGAATTTTTAAACTTGCCTCAGCAGAGGCCTCTAGCAATCCCCCCTTTTCTGGAAGTTTTAGATGATGTCTTCATGGAATCCAGTCTTACCCCTGATACTTTGCCACCATCTCCTAGAAAGCCTGACGGGTACTACAGAGTACCTGACTCTCACAAATTTCTATTTAAAAATCCCACTGCAGATCCAGAGACCATTTTCCAGGGACCTAAAGGTATTAAGGCTACTTCAGCCAAAAACCCTACCCCTTCGGACAAGGATTCTAGGACTTTAGACAGATGGGGGAAGAAGGTATATACCTGTGCCACTCTTGCCATCAGGACTTTAAATTGCCAGTTTCACATGTTGAAGTACTAGCAGCATATTATGGAACTAATTAAAAAATTATGTTGATTCCTGATTGTGCAGAACATAAAGATTTAGAAGAGTTAATCCATTCTGCAAACCAAGTTGGAAAACATACCTTGCAGTGTGTTTTTGATGCCTTAGAAGCATCTTGCAGGGCTGCTGTCACTGGGTCTGTTCTTAGAAGGCATGCTTGTCTGAAGGAACAATTCTTGCCAGACCATGTCAAAGCAAAATTACTAGATACTCCATTAAACCAAGAACATATGTTTGGCACTAAAGCAGAATAAGTTCTTAAAAAGATGGAGGAAAAAGCTAAATCTATGCAAACTGTTAAAGATTTCCTACAGATACAGCCACCTAGATTCAGTAGGCATAGGCCTTCAAAAAACTGGTCCTTTGCAGTCCCTCCCAGACCTTCTCAGTCCAAACCCAAGGGCAGCAGACTACCAAGACTACAGTCTCAGGGTATGCACACATCTAAACAATGGAGTGCTTCCACCTCAAAAACAGGGAGTGGTAAGCCACCCTCTTACGGAAAACATTAACAATGACTTATTCTACATCCTTCCCAGCTACGCCCAAGTACTTGCACCCCTAGGAGGAAAACTCGCCCTGCATGCAAAAAACTGGGAGTGCATGACCCAGGACAGATGTATCTCAGGGATACAGATTCTACTTCCACTCACTGCCAACCCCAAGCAGATTGTCAGACCTCCCCCCAAACCAGTGGGCAGAGGTCCAAAAGCAAGTATTTTCTCTTCTCAGTATTTGGGCTTTTCAACCTGTTCCTGCAGAGCAAAGGGGACAGGGTTTCTACGCCAGACTCTTTCTGGTGCCCAGAAAAGAAAACTCTTGGTGCCCTATCCTGGATCTATCAATTCTCAACACCTTCCTGGTGGTACCAAAATTCAAAATGCTTACTCTCCAACAGCTGCTCCCTATGCTAGCCAAGGACTACGGGCTGGTCATCTGCACATCCCCATAAGGGAATATTGCAGGAAATATCTACGTTTCAGGGCAGGCTCTGTGCACTGTCAGTTCTCTGCACTTGCCTTTGACTTATCTACTGCACCCAGGGTATTCACAAAACGCCTGCCTCCAGCCATTGCATACTGCAGGCAGAGAAAAATTCAAATTTACCCATACTTGGACGATTGCCTGTTTCAGGTGGACAGTCAGGAATTGCTACTTCAGCACCTGACATTTGTAAAGAGACTCCTAACTTCTCTGGGTTTTACCATCAATGAAAAGAAATCACATCTGGTACCCAGCCAAAAAATTGTATTCCTGGGAGCAAGCTTGAACACAACTTCCCAGATGGCATTCCTCACTCCAGAAAAACAGGTTTATTTGACAAACTACTGGCCACCCAAACCCAGCTATCTGCAAGAAAAGTACTGCAAGCCCTGGGGTTCATGGCCTCATGCATTCTCCTAATTCCATATGCAAGACTGCATATGAGGAAACTTCAATGGTGCTTAAAAAGTCTCTGGTGTCAACATTCTCAGGACCTGGAAACAGTGAATGTTAAGTTGTCAATCTCGCCTTCATTCTTGCTTGATGGGTTCGGAGCCGATCCTCGGCTCCGACTCCGCACTTGCTAAGCTCGAGAGTCACTTTTACCAGCTCGAGGCAGCCCCATATCCCATGATGCAAGGCGGTAAGTACCCAGATCTCGTTTGCCGCTTCGCTGATGAGGTCCTCCTTTTACCAGCTCCTGGTAAGTGAATTGTTACTTTACTATTTTAGCCCCTTTCTACAAAAAAACTTAAAATTATTAGTTTTAACTTAGTTTTAATCCCTTTCTGACAGAAAATTTCCCTGTCTCCTCATAACTTTTAGTCAGACTTTTACCCATCCCATCCCCCCCCCTGTTAGGGTGTGTGTGTGTGTTTGTTATTGATACCTTTTGGTATATTTAATTTAATTTCTTGGACTGGTGTTGTGTGTGTGTGTTTTATCACCATGTCTAAGGAAAGGGTCTCAGGCTTTAAGAAGTGTGACTCGTGCTGTCAGAAGATGTCTCTGACAGACGGTCACACTTCTTGCCTTTACTGCCTGGGGCCTCTTCACCTGCAGGACTCCTGTGCTATATGTCATTCTTTTAGCCAGAGAGTCCTGCAGGAAAGAAATAAATTGATTTTGAGGGGCCTTCTTAAGCGGAGGGCTCTCCGGCTAAGTCGGCCCCATCTAAGACTTCTAAGTCTTCCAAGGCCCAGGCTTCTGTGTCCAAGCCTGTGGCCTCGGCTCCGACTCATTCAGAGTCGAGATCGGCTCCGGCTGGAGCCGATTCTGGAATTACCTAAACCTTCGGCACCGATGGCTATCGGTGCCGACTCTGTTCGACCACTTGTGTCGGCTCCGATCGGTTCCGACCACCATGTGGCCCAGGCATCAGTGTCGGCTCCGATCGGCTCCGACACCCTTACATTTATGGCCGTATCAGCTCCGGCTGGAGCCGATGCATCGAAGCTACCTGTCGGTGCCGATAAGTTGTCTGCTCCGGCAGTTTCTGTGGTTTCATCGGCTCCGATGGTTCCTTCGAGGAAGAGGTCTAGGTCCCCTTCCGTGGAGCCGATACTCGGCTCGGCCGCCTCTCCTCTCGGGCGGAGCCATCGAGCCGATCTTCAAGGTCATCCAGGCTTTCTGACCATGATTTGGAGAGAGTGGTCAGTAGATTACTAAAGTCACAGGCACTGGCCCAAATGCTACATAGTCCGTCTCAGCAGACGACTATTAGTCCACACCCCATTGCAGTTCCTCCTTTGACTCTACCTCAGAGTTTGGAGTTGGAGTCTTCGGGAATGGTTTCTGCTATGGCTGAGGGACAGATACCCCCTTCTGCTCCTTCAGCCTCTACTCTTATCTCCTCTTCGAGACCTTCCTTAGAGTGATTCGGTGGCGGGCTTCCTGGTCTCCTCCGAGGGGGTGAGTGGCATCGGACCCTTGTCCGAACCCGCTCTTCCCCTTGGAGCCTCGGCCTTGGTGAGCTCGGCTCCGACATCTGCCTCGGAGCCCTCCTTTTCGGTGGGTCCTGGAGTTCCTAGTTCTTCGGAGCGGGTTCTCTCGGACCTTCCTGGAAGGGGAGCCTTTGAGGTAATGAAGAGTGTGCTGGCCACTGGTCTCAGCCAGCAGTCTGTTCCCTTAGCTCCTCCCTCTATGGTGCCTGTTGACATCTCTGCCACTTCTCTTGCTCCAGGACCCAGAGATCCTTCGCCTCAGGTTTCCCCACTGGGAATATCCCCCTCTTCCGAGGATTCTCCTGATTTGTCGGGGGATCCTCCGCGGAAGAGGACATGTAAGAGGAAACACGTAGACTCCCCCGAGTCTATCACTTCAGATACTGACTTAGATGAGTCAGAGGGATCCCCAAGATCCCCCTCTGAGGATGTCTCCTTCTCAGACATCCTAGAACTCCTTAGACAGAGGGGAAACTGGCCCACCAATAATCCCTCTGAGGATGAGTCAGTATACCTGGAGGCATTTGGATCTCGGCCCTCCACCTCCTGGGTGTCTCCGCCTTTCGACCCCCTTATGCAGGTTATTGCTCGAAAGGCATGGGCTGCTCCTGACTCTGTAGAGCCTGTCCCTAGGAGGCCTTCTAAATTTATTACTGCCCCGTCGGACAAGCAATTCCTTACAAAAGGTGTCCCCGCTGATGCCATGGTGGTGGTGGCTGCCACCAAGAAGGAACTTGCAGATCCTTCCATACCTGTCCATCCTCCTAATAAGGACTCTAGGACCATGGATAGATATGGTAGCGGATGTTTTCTTCAGCGACCTTTGCTATGCGTTCGCTGAACTACCTTTGTCACTTCACCAGACTCCAAAGGGATATCCTTAAGGAGCTAGGTGAAGTTGTGCAGGATCCTACAGCTGCGGGGCTCAGGAAAAATGGCTTCGCAGCTAGGAACCCTTAACTCCATTGCAAACTCCTCCATGCGGCTGATATCATATGCTGCTGATGGAGCGAGTAGGCCGCAGGTACAGGTGTGGCTCTTAGCGCCAAGCCTGGATGCGGCTATGTAATTGCAGATCCCTTTAAGGCGTCCTTCACAAACTCTCCCTTTGATGGGTCAGCTTTGTTTGGCCCTCAAGTGAAGGAAACGTTGACCAGGTGTGAGCAGGACGGCAAAACTCTTTCTGCTGTAGGAGTCCGTTTTTCCACCCCTTCTAGACCTTATCCCAAAGGACAGAAGGGTGGCAAAATGTGGTTCCATAAATCCCAAGAAGTCACAGCAGATTCACGTGGTCAGTTTACCCCTAGAGGCAGAGGGGGTAACAACAACAGACGCCGCTCTAGAGGCAGAGGGGGTCCACAAAACCAGGGAAACTGAGAGTCTCTCTCTGACAAGCCTTTTCAGCATCCCTGAGATGTTGCCCGGCTGTCCCTCCTTGGAGGCAGTCGGGGGAAGACTGTCGCTGTACCCAGAAGCCTGGCGTTCTCTCACTCAAGACAGATGGGTACAGTCGATCATATCCGAGGGTTACAAAATTCCTTTCGAGGAAAGTCCTTTCTATCCCTCAAATTCCCTTCCAGATGTACCACCCGGTCTAAGGGAAATTGCAGAGTTAGAAGTCTCAAAACTACTGCAAAAAAGAGCCATTCAGCCAGTTACAACAGACCATTCAGAGCCGGAATCTACTCAAGGTTCTTTTGGTCCCCAAAAGACGGGAGACTGGAGACCAATATTGGATCTCAACAGACTCAACAAGTCTGTGAGGAAGACAAGATTCTGAATGGTCACTCTTCAGTCGATTCTGCCCTTCTTGCAGAAGGACAACTGGATGTGCTCAATAGATCTTCAGGATGCGTATTATCACATAAAAATTCACAGATGCTCCAGGAGATTTCTCCGCTTTCGGCTGGGGTCCAGTCATTTCCAGTTCAGAGCCCTGCCCTTTGGTCTCACCACAGCCCCAGAGTGTTCACCAAATGCATGGCAGTGGTCACGGCTCACCTGAGACGTCAAGGATTCCAGGTGTTTCCGTATCTCGACGACTGGCTCCTGTCAGCCACCACCAGGCATCAGCTTGTTCAAGCCAGGGATTACACAATAAATCTTTGTTCTCATTTGGGCATCTCGATCAACTTGAAAAGTCATCCTTATTGCCCTGCCAGTCTATTACTTTCATAGGCAAACTTAAACACTGTTAGGATGTCAGCTACCCTTACAGACCAAAGAGTTTCAGACATTCAAAGTCATGTCAGGATCATTCTAGCCAACAAGAAAGTACAGGCCAGAATGGTTCTAAAGGTATTAGGTCTCATGGCTGCGGCCATTACTCTTCTTCCCTGGCTCGCTTCTACATGCGCCTTCTTCAGTGGATGTTGTTCACTCAGTGGTCTTACCAACAACTTCCAATGCATCACCAAATTCTGGTGACACAGATTTGCAAAAATCATCTTGCTTGGTGGATCACTTCTCCCCAGATTCACCAAGGCAGACACTTTGTACCCCCATCCCGGTAGCCACTGTCACCACGGATGCCTCCCTGATCGGGTGGGGGCATTATCAGGGCAGGATGGTTCATGGGGCGTGGCAACCGTTCGAGTACCACCTGCACATAAATGTCCTAGAGATGAGAGCAGTGCTTTTAACGTTGCAAGCCCTCAACGACTTTCTTCCTGTAGGGACAATTGCAGTCCACACAGACAACATGTCTGTAGTTTGGTATATCAACAAACAGGGCGGAACCAAGTCCTACCCCTTGTGTCGAAGCTCAGACTTTGGCAATGGGCGACTCCTCTCATCGGTTTCTGGTAGCAATGCACATCCCTGGGAAAACCAACATTTTAGCGGACAGATTGAGCAGAGCTATTCTCATGCCTCACGAGTGGTCTCTCAAACAATCTATAGTGGAAGAGATTTTTCTGGAATGGGGTCGCCCATGTTGCGATCTTTTTGCTACTCCCCAAAACAGCAAATGCCCAGACTTCTTCTCTCTCTTCCCTCTGTCAGGCCATCCCCAGAGGCGCTCTGACCCAGGATTGGCCCCAGGGACTTCTTTATGCCTTTCCTCCTTTTCCCTGATCCCTCAAGTTATCCAGAAAGCAACCGTTTTGAGAGCCAAAATGATTCTCATTGCTCCTTATTGGCCTCGACAGATTTGGTTTCCGTTCCTCCATCGTCACCTTTTGGTGCAGCCGTGGCATCTGGACCCAGTGCCAGATCTTCTGATTCACCAATCCGGTCAACTGCACCGGTCTATCCCTTCTCTCAACCTCACAGCATGGTTGCTCCACTTCCTTCCTTAGCCAGGCTTCCTTTGATCTCTAACCCGGTTAGAGACATCATAGTAGCTTCTTTAAAATCCTCTACCAGGAGGATTTATACAAGCAAATGGAAACGTTTCTCTTATTGGGCTAAAGCCAAGAATATTGATTCCTTCACTGCCCCAGTTCAGGCAGTTTTGGACTTCTTAGCGGAGATTTTTCAGGCAGGCTCGTCTTCTTCCACAGTTAGAGTTCAATTGGCTGCTATCTCGAACTTTCATGTCGGGATCGCAGATCACAATATTATGTCCCATAGGCTTTGTAGAGCCTTCTTGAAAGGAATTTTCCTACTAAAGCCTCCAATCAGGAATCCTCCTCCTCAATGGGATCTAAATTTAGTGCTGACATCCTTGATTCTTCCCCCCTTCGAGCCAGCTGTTTCTTGCTCCCTAAAATTTCTTTCTTGGAAGACATTATTCCTAGTAGCTATTACATCGGCCAGGAGGGTGTCTGAACTTCATGCTCTATCTGTTCGACCCCCCTATTTGGTCTTTCACAAAGACAGAGTATCATTGAGAACTAATCCGACCTTTTTGCCTAAGGTCGCCTCAAAGACTAATTTGAATCAATCCATTGATCTCCCTGTATTTTTTCCAAACTATTCAAACAGATCGGAACAAAAACTACATTATCTTGATGTCCACCGCCAACTCAGATATTATTTGGACAGAACTAAACAATTTAGGAAATCCGATCAACTCTTTGTTTCCTATGGATAACAAGAAAGGCCTTCCTGTCTCTAAAGTGACCTTATCTAGATGGCTTTCTTCTGTCATCTCTGAAATTTATCTGCTCAGGGGAAAACAGCTGTGCTCAAAACCTAAAGCACATTCAACTAGGAGCTTAGCTACTTCTACAGCCTTTCAAGCTAGACTTCCTTTAGGCACTATTTGTGCAGCGGCCACTTGGGCCACTCCTCATACTTTTGTTTCCCATTACAAATTGGACTTGGCCTCCAGGGACAGAGCCAGTTTTGGCTCTACAGTCCTCAAGACTCTGTTCCATTGAGCCACCCAGGATAGAGGTGCTAGGGACGTGGTCCCATCAAGCAAGAATGAAGGCGAGATTGACAACTTAACATTGAGAAGTTATGTACCTACCATAACGTTCCATGTTAGTTGTCTTCTCACGCCTTCTTACTTGCGACCCTCCCTCCTTCCCCCAGGCCTGGACAGACCTTTTCTACAAGGAATTATTATGCTGAAGACCATTCAGAGCTGGTCCTTCTTCCATCCTGTAGGCTTTCTTTCTTCCTTTGGGAAGTGTTTATGCTTGGTGCTATTGCCCTTTGTCATCAAACGAGATCTGGGTACTTACCGCCTTGCATCATGGGATATGGGGCTGCCTCGAGCTGGTAAAAGTGACTCTCGAGCTTAGCAAGTGCCGAGTCGGAGCCAAGGATCGGCTGCGAACCCATCAAGCAAGAAAGAAGGCGAGAGAAGACAACTAACATGGAACGTTATGGTAGGTACATAACTTCTCATTCCCATCATTCCCTGCCTAAGGACAGAGTCCCCTTGGTGGGCAGAGGCCTGCTACCACAACGAGGGGCACACTTTCACTCACCCCCCTGCCCAAACCCTGACAACAGACGCATCAGACTATGCATGGGGGGCTCACATGGCAGGCAAATACATTCAAGGCAAATGGTGCCTAAGACAAATGCACCTGCATATCAATCAAAAAGAAATGTTAGCTGTACAGAATGCACTGACAGCCTTCAAATACCTTATCCTTCCAGGACAACTCTTGATAAAGACAGACAAACAGGCAGGGGGGGAACTCATTCCTCACTCTGCAGGTTAGCCATGGCTCTGTGGAACACAGCCGTGAGCAATCAAGTGCACCTGCAAGTTCAATTCCTGCCAGGCAAACAAAATTCACTGGCAGATGACTTGAGCAGAAATCTGATGGACCCACACGAGTGGAAACTGGAACCCAACTCATTCAAGCTTCTAATCCACAGGTGGAGGAAACCAGAGGTGGACCTCTTTGCTTCCCCCCAGAACCATCGATTGAGTAAATTTTGCACCAGAACTCTCCACAGCCAAGCATAGAAAGTGGATGCCCTATCCATTACATGGGAAAACCTCTCAGTCTATGCCTTTTCCCCTCTGCCCCTCCTCTCGAAAGTACTACTGAAGGTCAAACAGGACAGGCCAAGGACAATCCTGATTGCACCAGACCGGCCACGCCAGCACTGGTACCCACTTTTACGCAGTCTGACAGCAGTGCCACCCTGACACCTGCATCAGGGCCCTTCCCTGCTGTCCCAGCAGGAGGGCCAGACTTTGCACCCTCAGCGACAAACCCTGAACCTAGCAGCCTGGCTCATTCCATGAATACATCACCAGCAACCCTCAGCAAACAGGTGCTGAATGTCATCCTTGAGGCTAGGAGGCCTAGTACTAGGAAATCCTGTTCAGAAAAGTGGAAAAGATACTGTTCTTGGAGCCAGTCTCAGGGAAAGGACACAACTGTGCCCACCTTACCTCAAATCCTAGATTATCTAGCAGAACTTCTCCACAAAGGCCTATCCTTTTCTTCTATTGAGATTCATGCCTCTGCCATCTCAGCTTATTACAGTACTGAGCCCACCCCTCTTCTCTCACCCTCTGGTTAAACAGTCATTTATGCCTAAGGGTGGTATCAAGTGTGGCTTTAAACCAATCCATCCATTTACCAACCTTTTTCCCTAATCCACAAAATAAAGGGGAAAGGATCCTGTACTCTTTGGACGTGCACAGGCAGCTTAGGTTCTACCGTGACAGGACTAAACCTTTCAGAAAATCTGACCATCTGCTAGTCAGCTTTGCTACAGGGGCAGAGGGCAAGGCCATTTCAAAGCAAACCATCTTCAAATGGATAGCACACTGCATCCATTTCTGCTACAAGCACCATGGAAAACCTACCCCACAGGGAATCAGAACTCATTCCACTAGGGCTACATCAACCTCTACAGCATTTTGTAGGGGAGTCCCTACCAGGGACATCCTGGAAGCTGCAACCTGGAGTTCTGTACACACCTTCACCAAGCATTACCACTTGCCTGTCTTTTTCAAATCCAAAGCTGGATTTGCTGCAGCAGTCTTGCAAGGCCTGCTAGCCATCCCTAATTCTTCTTGACTGCCTCCACCCTTCCACAGCTTTAGGAATCAATCCAGGTGTGATGACTGCAGTAGTGAAACATGAAGAACATAGTACAGTTGTGTACACTTACCATAAATGTAGATATTCGAGTGTATTCACTGTTGCAGTCCTTTTTACCCTCCCTCCAGCCCCCCCTGACTTTTTTATACTTTCTACCTATCCTCTTTTTTTTTTGCCATATGTTATGGCAATGGTTATTTAATTTTTACTGGAGGTGTTCCACACCATGTAATTGCTTCTTATTTTGGGGGCTCCTGACATTTGGGGCAAGAAAAACTGAAGTAATAGCGTTTGCTGCATGTTTTATACCCCTGATGACCTGACGTCATGGAAGAGGTGAGAGCATCCGACGCAGAAATCCCAAGACTCTGGTATTCGGGCTGACTGAGGGCTACCTGCAGGCAGATAACCCAAGTGTGATGACTGCAACGGTGAATACACTCTAACATCTACATTTATGGTAAGAGTACACAACTGTACTTTGACTGCTGCATGATTTACATAAAATTACATAGAGCAGTTGTGTAACCAACTTGCCATAATAGTTGTTTGAATGTGAGCAGTGTTGCAGTATGAAGTCTGTTATGCTTTTAACATTGGTCACATAATTCCCTGAAGGAGGCGAAAGCATTCTGGGTCTAGGGTCAAGAACCCTGGGAAATTTCTGACCTACAGAGAAGCAGGAAAGAATCAAAGATGCCACATGTGGGTGGTACTTTCATACAAAGTATGTGAGGGCAATTGAGGTAAGGGGATGTCAGCCCAGATGATGGGGAATGCTGCTGAGATCTGAACATCTGGCTGGATGTTGGAACTCAACCTGCAGCACAGTTCCTCTAAGTTAAGACTGCCACAACTTGCAGACATCTACTATTATGATAAGCTATTTATTTATTGCATTTGTTTACCGGGTCTAGGTGAGCCCATTTTCATTGGAGGCCCAGGGAGAAAAGCTCCACATACAAATTACAAGTGATGCACATACAATAGAAAAATACAGAAATAGAAGTGAAGTTACATAAAGAGCTAGAAGGCAGTACAGTGACAATATTGAGCATGGGTTTAAAATAAATATGGTATAAAAGTACATATCAGTGTTAATAGGTATTAAGTACAGTAGTTTAGATATGAGTGGACTGGTTCATAGCAGAGATGACAGGGAGGATAAGTGCAGCAGTGTTAGTAATGTAGAGGGATAAAGAGAAAAGGGGGGGTGTATGAGGATAGGGTATGGCAAATAAAGGGTATATGAAAGTAAGCTGCTTTCACATCTTGCTTTACTACTAATTCCCTTTGTCGTTTCTATGTTGTGCTGCCTTATTTTTCTTGGCAACTAATCTGAGTGAGTGTCTTTACATTTTTTATAGTGGTGATGTGTGTAACCGTTTCCATTGCTTTGTGATGGCAATTGTGATTTGTGAGCTTGATTTCTTAGATTGTTAGGAGTATTTTTTGTTAATTATTTTGTACTTTTTGGTACTTTTTAGATTCTGGAGACATTTTGTTATAGTGCGTCTCTATACCTATGAGTACATTATATATCTTAGGAAATCCGAGGATACTGAGTCTTGTAAACATTGTTCCTTGTTGGCTCCCTCCTTTCAGAGATTCAAAGAATCTTTATTGTCATTTAAGAAACACAAGTGCTACCTAAACGAAATTTCGGGTGTCAGTTCTTTTACAGGAGAAAATAAACACAAAAAGATAGACATGATAGCTATTAAAGAATAAACAATAACTTAGTATGAAACTAAATATCTAAGTAGCTGTTGCACATGCTTGTACACTATTACACTGGACAACGCTGACTACCAGATAATTAACACATGAAAAGTACACTATACACAGAGGTGAGGTTGGGTGATGCTGTACGTAAGGAAGTGACTCAAATGCCACTTAAATGAGAATGTATTGTATGGGAAAATAAAAAGAATGAGAGCGTCACTTTCTATATTGATACATCCGGATTTATGTCTGCATTAATGAGTCTTATTGCACTTGGATAAAAACTTCATGAATCTGGAGGTCCTGCAGCGGATACGCCGTAACCTTCTACCAGAAGCAAGTTTAGTGAACCAACCATACACTGGATGAGAAGTGTCACTGTATGTTGCGGGACCTCTTTTTACATCCCAGTTCAAAGAGCTCCTGTAAGGTAGGAAGACTAGTGCCCACGATTTTTTTCTACTGTTCTTATTATTCTTTGCAGCTTCTTCCTTTCGGCCATTGTGCTGTTACCGAACCATACAGTGCAGTTGTTGGTGATAATGCTCTTGATGGCTCCTCTATAGACTGTAATTAGAGCATTCATAGAGAGCTTTACTTTTCTCAGCTTTCTTAGGAAGTGTAGTCGCTTGTGGGCTTTTTTAATTAGCTGGCCTGTGTTTGTGCTCCAAGAAAGATCCTCTAATATATCGTTTTATCTTCAGGGAGAGTCTGTTTCACTGTAAGAGATGCTTGGTAACAAACTTATCCCTCCACCTTGTTTTATTGATCTGCCGAGGCAGGTTAGATTCCTTGTTCTGGTGTTTGTGAGACTTTGATTTGTGAAGGTACGAGAGATGAGTTCTTGCACTACTGGATCCCTGATTGTTCAGAAGACAAGGCATAGGTCTCCTGAGAGGAGCCTATAAAAACAAAGAAAAGAGGGACAGTGCTTGTAGTGTTTTCTTGTAGCATAGAGATTTTATGCTGTTGATATGTCTGACGAGGTATATCTCTAAGGGGCATTGTTTTCTGTACTTGGTCTGACCAGTGTTAAGTTCAAGGGGAGAATAACATCTTTACAGCTGGATGATTGTCCAGTAAGTAATCAGTTGCACAAAGTAGAAGGGTTTCAACATTTACCACACTGAACAAAGAAGAAATTATCAACCCAGGTTTTCAGGTCTCTAACATTTTAATTTTGAAGTACAGAATTATCAGTGCTGTATGCTTTGGGGAAGATTTGTTTGCTAAATGCAACAATATTGCATTTTTAGCATTTAATTTAATTCCATTTCAGTATACTAAGCACTTGTTAATGTAAGTTGCTGTTGGAGAGTTTCTGTGTCACCGGGGGATTCAATAGTGACTCGCAGTTTGCAATCATTCACAAACTTGGTTAATCATAAGTTTTGATTTTTAGTCTGTAGGTCAGAGCTATCAGTACCAAACAAAACTGACATTTCTGTGTTGGCCTCCTTCATGTCCTCTGACACTGCCCCTGCGACCCACACTATATGGGTTATGTCTTTTGCCAGTTAGGTATCCATCTTATTACATAGTGAAGTATTTGTAACACATTTAGTTTATTAATTATGCTGTTATGGGGCTGTTGTCAAATGCCTTGACCAGATCAAGGTAGGTAGTGTGTGTACAGTATGACCACTGGGAAACAGATGCGTTACCTTTTCAAAGAAGTTCATCAGGTTCATTAGACAAAGTTTACCTATTGCAAGACTAAATTGCTGCAGCTCTAGCTTGAGATTTTTAATGTCTGTGTTAATCAAGTCTGTTGTGTATTCCAAGGCCTTACAGATGAGACCTTTCAGGCTGTGATGGACCTATAGTTATGGGACAGTAGTTAACCTACCTTTATGGAGTAAGCTGCTCCGATGGAGTAGGGAGATAAAGCTCTGATGACAGTATACTTGACCCAGGTTTGATTAGTTGCTTGGGTGGCTGACAGAGTGGTAGGGAGGGATGGGTGATTCCATGGACATTTCCAGTGTGGAATACTAGGTGGAGGAAAGAGGGAGAAGTGTGTTTGACATGGCTAAGCTGCCACGGAGGAAAGCAGTACGCCACACTGCCTCATTGCATATAACTTATAATTCAGACAAAGCAAAGTAAAAGTGCAGAACAAAAGCAGAAACTGCTCAGAACTAATTGGAATAGCTCGGCACTTCATGGAGGCCACTTGTTTTACAGTGCAGACTGTAAAATTATTTCAGTTAATAGCTGCAACTTCAAATTCCGAGAAAACACAGTAAAAATGTAGATGACAGAAACTACTAAAAAAAATAATTGAAATACAGAGACAACTTTAAATACAGCAGACTAAATGTTCCTGTTTACTGGATGCAAAATGAAATTAAACTACGGCTTTTTATTTATTTATTTTTTTTATTATTTGCTACTTAGTGTGGCTTGTAGAAGTTTTTAGAATTGGAATATACATAGGGTCATAGGTTGGTACTATCCCCCAACTTTATATTTTCACTCCAGGGTTGCACGCAGTGGGGCAGGGGCTTTATACCATTTTTGACCAAATGTAATTCGAACAAATGTGCTTTCAGCCAAATGAGGTTTCAGTGAAGTGGGCTGCCTGAAATAATTTTCGACCAAATGAAATTCGACCAAATGTAGTAGATCCATGTATATGTATAGTGCAACCAAAGTTCCACTCTTTTCTTAAGGAAACACTTTTATTTACCTTATATACTTAAAGGAAACATTTATTTATAATGGTTCCAGTTAATGTGCTTCACAAAAAAATACAGCTGTATTCACAATATTTGCAGTCCTTTGAACACTTTCTCATGATATATGTCGCTAAGCTACAAGTGCCCTTCAGCTCAAAACCATTTATCCCATGCACACTGGATATCCAGTAGTCCTTTGATATACAATCAGCATTGTAGTGGATTAAGCCAAACCTGTGCCATACTTTATTTAATAAATTAGTTGTTTACAGGAGCTGTGATCATAATTAACCTTAACCGTTTTTAAACACAGCCTTGATGAAACTGTGTTAATCTCACCAGTAGATTTCCTGAAAGCTTGGGTGCCAGCAGTTGGTATACCTCACCCTCTCTGCTCTTATTTACAGTTTACAGCAGGTATTTTTGTTTCTGAAAGTATGGATAAGAAGTAGGAACATCTTGATGTCCTTCTATTCCCATGTTCCTGTATTCTATACTCTTGGGTTTTTTCCTCTTGCTACCCGAACGTCTGGCCAGTATTCAAAAGCTTGCAGTCACTGCTAGGTGTGTGGAGCGTCTGACATAGCTAGAGGTACGTGGGCCATAAAAGTGATGTCTGCACGCACCAGACCTCAGAACTTCTCTGCCACCAGTCGAACGTCAACAGTTCGTGCCGTACCAGCCATCAGATCAAGAATATTAAGATAAGCCAAGGTGGGCAACGAGCTTTCCTTAAACCAAGCTGTTCAACTCCCCACCTTGTTTGCCCACCCACAGAGTGTCAGTGAGAGAGTCTTACACTCTTTTGATGTGCACAGACAGCTCAGGTTTTACTTAAACAAGACTAAGTCTATCAGAATGTCTGACCCAGTTGCTTGTCTCCTTCCACCCCAATGCCCTGGGGAAAGCTGTAACTAAACAGAACATTTCAGCCTGGATTTCAAGGGCAATCACCTTTTGCTATGCACACCATGGGAAATCCTTGGGGTCCCAGGTTAAAGCACACTCCACTAGGGCCATGGCCTCGTCGGGAGCCTCCATTAAAGGATTAGACACTGCCACCATTTTAGAGGCAGCTACATGGACATGTGTTAATGCATTCGCCAAGCATTACAAATGAGACCACATTTCTAGATCTAGGGCTGGATTTGCCAGGGCAGTCCTCCATGGATTTCTGTTGATTTCTTCCAAGCTATCACCCTCTCCCTCAGTGAGCTTTGGCACTCACCCAAGAGTACAGAATACTGCAACATGGGGATAGAAGGGCATAGAATAATTGTGTAAAATCTTACCATAACCATAGATGTCCTTCTCTTCCATGTTGCAGTATTCCTTTGCTCCCTCTTTCCCCACCTGTTCACTTTTTGGCTCTTCTTGGATGGCACTGAACTTGCACAGTTTGGCCTGGGACTGGGGTCCAACTGGGGCACTGAGTTCTGAGGTCTGGTGCATGCAGACGTCACTTTTATGGCCCACGTACCTCTAGCCACATCAGACATCCCACGCACCTAGCAGTGACTGCAAGCTACTGCAAGCTTTTGAACACTGGTCGGATGTTCAGCTCTTGCTACAGCTTATGTGTTTTCATTTGCTTAGCCTATATATGTCATCTTTCCACTGTGACTTTTTAAAATTTAAGTGACTTACCTGTTGATCAGAGAACTGTGAGTTTTCTTCAGGGTCAGTCTGTCATAAGGTAGAAGACAATGCCGCCTCTTCTGCCAGTACAGTCACTGAAGTGTGCGTCTGTGTGTGTGTGTGTGTGTGTGTGTGCGTGCGCGTGTGTGCGTGTGTGCGTGCGTGTGTGTGCGTGAGCGTGTGTATGTCTAACTCTTCTCTTAAAAAAGGCAACTCATTGTAATATTGTTTAATGTCATTTCTACATCTGCATTTTTTAATTTTTCTGTTCCCTTTCTTTTTGAACCCAATGCATGCTGACTTACAGAATTTTGGAGCAACAGGAATATTAGGGTTTTTTTCCAGGTTATGTTGTCTGTCGGTATACACTACCTTCTTTTTCTGTCCTTTATATTGCTTTTTCTCTATTTCATGGTGAATTGCCACTACCCTTTCACTTTTCTAGTCACTAGTTTGCTCTTCCTCTGAAAATCTTATCTCAGAACATATTTTCAGTTTTATGTTTTTCCTCTTTATAGATACCTGATCATCGTGTTACCCTGCTGCAGTCATCACACTTGGGTTATCCTGCCGTCAGGCGGTCCCGCAGTCGGCCCGAATTCCAAAGTCTTGGTCCGGCGTCAGTTGCTGTCGCTTCTTCCCTGACGTCAGTGTGCCAGGGATATATGAGAGACATCCAATGCCATTTTCTCCAGTCTTTCTTGCCGCGCGGTGCCCGAAGCAGTTCGCAAGTGCCGGTCGGCTGACACCTGAGATTTTCGAATCGAGTTTCAGTCCGAAGTCTTCAAAGCTAAGTACCTCGTTGGGGAACCTTTTCTTGCCTCAGTCCGATGTCAGAAAAAGTTAACAATTGCATTTCTTGTGAGAAGCAAATACCTCATAAGGGCTTTCATTCTTTTTGTATACCTTGCCTAGGCCCAGACCACGACTTCACCGGTTGTCGGTTTTGTGCTAGGTTCAATAAGCGAACTATAAAGCGATGCTTTGATTTTGCACGACACTACTTCGGTAGGAAATTTAATTACACTATGCCGTCGGAGCAACCGACTACCGGCGTACATAAAAAACGCAAAGATAAAGAAAGGCAACCTAGATCCAAGCCAGACTCCGAGCCCTTGGCTGGGCCGGTCGCCGTTTCTCTGGTTTTCAGTGAGGCGCCTACGCAGCCCCTGGCTACCGCTGAATTGGATCCCTGGACCGCTTTGGATTCTCCAGCAGAGAGTTCTAGGCCGACGCAGCCATTTTCTTTAAGCCCTACCGACGACATTGCAGTAGGAGAAGCCGGTGCTGTAGAAACACCTTTGGTTTCTGAAGGTGTCTTCAGACCGACTACTCTCACCATAAAATCTTATGCTAAGCTTAAGACTCCTCTAAAACCAAAAAAAGACTACACTTCAGTCTCCAGGTCAAGGCCCTATGCCTAAGAAACAGATGCTTAAAATGGCTGAAGATTTAATTTCTTTGATCAGGGGTTTCCAACCCCCCACCCCCACCCCCAACAAAAGGCTTAGACAAGAGGAGGATTATGCCTCCTCTGATCAAGTGTCTGTTTCCTCAGGCTCCTCTGAGGAACAGGATTACTCCTTTCCCCCTTATGAAGATTCTGATGCGGAAGACTCCATTCCCTCAGCTTCTCCCCCTGAAGATTATTCCTTTGGGGAAACCTTACATACCATGAGGGAACATTTCCACTGGGAAGGTCAGGACTACTCCAACTCAAAGAAAAGGCTCCGAGAGTTTCTTTTACTCCCCCAGCACAGACCACTTGCTGTCCCCCCAGATGTTCATCGTGCATACAGCTGCAGTCATAACAGATGGGTTCTCCTGCCGTCAGGTGGGTCCTTGGTCGGCCGAATTCCAAAGTCTAGGTCCGGCGTCGGTTGTCGTCGCTTCTTCCCTGACATCAGTGCGACAGGGGTATAAAGGAACCAGCTGACGCCATTTTCTTCAGTCTTTCTTGCTGTGCGGTGCCCGAAGCAGAAGCAGTTCGCAAGTGCCGGTCGGCCAGCTCCTGAAATTACGAAATTTGGAAACCGAAGTCTTCTTAAAAGCCAAGTATCCTGTTGGGGAAACTTTTCTTGCCTCAGACCGATGTCAGACAAAGTTAATAATTGTATTTCTTGTGGGAAGCAAATACCGCATAAGGATTTCCATTCCCTCTGTATTACTTGTTTAGGCCCAGACCACGACGTCTCGGTCTGTCGCTTTTGTGCTGCATTCAACAAACGCACTATTAAGCGTCGGGCGGAGTTCGCCCAGCATTATTTTGGAAAAGCATTTAACTATACTATGTTGTCGGATACTCAGACTCCGGTTTTGTCTAAAAAACGCAAAGACAAGGACCAACACACAAGGTCAGCGGCCTCTACCGACACCACGCCAAAGCCGACTACACGTGGTCCGGTTCTCAGTGAGGCACCTACGCAGCCCCTGATTACCGACGACACTTCTTTGACGGTGTCTCCTGTGCCTGAGGTTGCAGGCTCCTCGGCCCGCACCCCGACTACAGATACCGAAGCCACTCTTGGCGTTGAAACTCAGAATGTGGACAGCTCCACCTCCACTCAAGGTGTCTTCAGACCTTCCTCTTCTTTCTCCATCAAGGCTTTCACAAAGTCTAAAGCAACCATGCACCCTAAGAGACCAGCTACACAGGGCCCATCTCCAGGCCCCATGCCTAAGAAACAGATGCTTAAAATGGCTGAGGATTTAATTACTCTAATCAGAGGTTCTCAGCCCCCACCGGACAAAAGGCCCAGAGTGGAGGAAGATTCCCCCTCCTCTGATCAGGGCTCCATTATTTCAGAGCACGCTGATGATGAGGAACATTCTTACTCCCCTTTTGAAGACTCTGATGCGGAGGAGTCCATCCCTTCTGTATCCCCCCCCCTGAGGATTACTCATTTGGGGAAACTTTGCATACCTTAAGGGAACACTTCCACTGGGAAGGCCAGGATTATTCAGATTCCAAGAAAAGGCTCAGGGAATTTCTCTTGTTTACCTCAGCATAGGCCTCTGGCTATACCTCCTGTCTTGGACATCCTAGATGATGTTTACTCAGAGGCCTGCCTTAACCCGGACTCTCTACCTCCAGCTCCAGTTAAGCCTGACAGGTACTACAGGGTTCCTGACTCACACCAATTTCTTTACAAAAGCCATGCTGCTGACCCAGAAACCATCTCTCAGGGCCCCAAGGGAGTTAAGGCCTCCATTGCCAAAAATCCATTGCCTTCCGAGAGAGATTCCAGATCCTTAGAAAGGTGGGGAAAAAAGGTATATACCTCTGCTACCTTATCCATGAGGGCCTTAAACTGTCAGTTTCATATGCTAAAATACCAACAGTTTTTGTTATCACAATTGAAGAGTAAAATGTCACAACCTGAACAACCAGACTTGAAGGAGTTACAGGATTTGATGCATAGTGCAGAACAAGTGGGTAAGCATACCTTACAATGTGGTTTTGATGCTCTAGAGGCCTCATGTAGAGCTGCTTTTACAGGATCAGTCATATGTAGGCATGCCTGGCTCAAGGAACAAGCCTTGCCTGATCATGTCAAAGCTAAATTATTAGACACCCCTCTTCAAAAGGATGTACTATTTTTTGCTAATGCTGAGGAGGTATTAAGGAAAATGGAGGAAAAGGCTAAATCAATGCAAACTGTGAAAGAATTTCTACAGGTTCAACCCCCACGTTTTAGTAGAAATTGGCCTTCCAAAAACTGGTCCTTTCCTGCCACAGACAGACCCCAAAGAGGCAGATAAAGGTGCCCGAGGGGCAGAGGACAATCCCAAGGCTCGTATAGAGGCAGACAATGGCAAGCTCCTACACAAAGAGGTGGTGAGGACAACTTGCAATCTTTCAGAAAGCAAACCCAATGACTTTCCCCTTTGCATGCCAACCAGGTTTCAAATGACAGCCCCCTTAGGAGGAAAGCTGGCATTATTTTCAAAAAATTGGCATGTTGTCACAAAGGACAAATGGATCCTGGACATTATAAACAGAGGCTACAAATTCCATTTTCACACCCTTCCAAAAATGAGAGGCATGCCAAACCTGCCACACAATCAAAGGGCAGAGGCACAAAAGCAAATTACAGATCTCATAAACACGAAAGCTATTCAAGAGGTACCTACGCACGAACAAGGTCAAGGTTTTAATTCCAGGCTATTTCTGGTGCCAAGGAAGGGAAAAGATTGGAGACCTATTTTGGATCTATCCATCCTAAACACATTTCTACTCGTACCAAAATTCAAGATGCTCACTCTACAGCAACTTCTTCCCATGCTGGGCAAGGAGTCTTGGCTGGTAACATTGGACCTCAAGGAGGCATACCTGCATGTCCCAATCAGACAAAATTGCAGAAGGTACCTCAGATTTCTTGCAGGTTCAACCCATTATCAATTCTCTGCATTGCCCTTTGGCTTATCTACTGTGCCCAGAGTATTCACAAAATGCCTGGCATCAGTAATTGCCTACTGCAGACTTCATGGGATACAAATATATCCCTATTTGGATGACTGCCTGATCCAAGCGGACAGCAAGCACATTCTTCTGAAACATCTGGCTTATGTAATAATGTTATTGAAATCTCTGGGATACACAGTCAAGAAAAAGAAATCAAGGCTAATACCCTCTCGGAAGATAATTTTCCTGGGTGCCAATTTGGACACAAACACCCAGATGGCCTACCTCACGCCAGAGAAGCAGGGGCAACTAATACAATACTTCAGAACACTAGCAAATTGCACCAGGCTAACTGCAAGGAAAATCCTGCAGGCTCTGGGATTCATGGCATCTTGCATCTTACTAATCCCATGTGCAAAGCTGCATATGAGGAAACTACAATGGTACCTAAAAAACATATGGTCTCAACACAGCCACAGTTTGGAAACAATAATACCACTAATTCCATGTCTGCAAAAGGAATTTCTGTGGTGGGCTCAAGCATGTCAAACAAACACAGGTCTTCCATTCAGCAAGCCTCAAGCAAATCAAGTCATCACAACAGGCGGCTCGGACTACGCCTGCGGGCCGCACATGACACATCGGTGCATTCAGGGCAAATGGTCCCAAAAGAAAAGCACCTTCACATCAATCAAAAAGAAATGCTAGCAGTAATAAATGCTATGAAAGCTTTCAAGGACCTTCTACAACCAGGTCAATTATTGATAAGAACGGACAACACCACAGTCATGTGGTACATAAACAAACAGGGAGGAACACATTCTTACCCCCTATGCAGACTGGCCATGTCACTTTGGAACATGGCCATGGACTTACAAATGGAACTACAAGCACATTACTTGCCAGGCAAGGAAAACACGCTGGCAGACAACCTAAGCAGGAATATGACAGATCCACATGAATGGAAATTGCATCCAAAAGTTTTTACAGAAATAATCCAAGAATGGGGAAGGCCAGGCATAGATCTCTTTGCCTCACACAAGAATCATCAATTGACAAAATTCTGCTCAAGGATCTTCCATCCAAAGGCCTGGAGAGTGGACTTGGACATCAATGACAGTTTATGCCTTCCCTCCTCTTCCTCTGCTGCCCAAAGTTCTATTAAAGACCAAAGCAGACAGACCAAAGATGATTCTCATTGCTCCGGACTGGCCAAGGCAACACTGGTACCCACTCCTGAGGAGCCTGACGCATTCCCCACCATGGACCCTGCCTCTAATGCCTCTTCTTCTGACTCAGCACAGTTTCAAAACTCTTCACAGCCAGATAAAAACACTCAATCTAGCCGCATGGAAGATTCCTTAGCATCTCAACAGGCCCTACTCTCCAAGGAGGTGCAGGATGTCGTTTTGGAGGCCAGAAGGCCATCAACTAGAAAAGCTTACTCCGCAAAATGGAAACGTTTTTGTGTCTGGAATGAGAAAGTGCCAGGATCTTGGAAAACTGAATTTACCTCAAATACTACAATATTTGACTGAACTGCTAAGCAGTGGACTTTCTTTCTCCTCCATCAAAATACATGCCTCAGCCATTTCTGCAGAATACAACACTGATCCACCTTTATTCTCTCACCCTCTCTTAAGACAGTTCCTCAGAGGGGCTAAGAATTTAAGGCCTCCAAGGAAACAACCAGTACCTGCTTGGGATCTTAATTTCATTCTGGAAAAATTGACCTTGCCTCCTTTTGAGCCAGCTGCCTCATCAGATTTGCAATATTTGTCCTGGAAAACAGCTTTCCTTCTGGCTATCACCTCAGCTCGTAGAGTTTCAGAACTACAGGCTCTCATGGCTGTCCAACCTTTTATCATCTTCCATCAGGACAGCGTTTGCTTATGAACCAACCCGTCCTTTATGCCTAAAGTGGTATCCAGGGTAGCTTTAAATCAGGCCATACATTTACCTACTTTTTATCCTAATCCTCAAAACAAAGGGGAGAGATTACTACATTCCTTGGACATCCACAGACAGCTGCGTTATTATTTGGGCAGAACAAAGCCTTTCAGAAAATCAGAACAGCTCTTTGTGGCCTATGTGGTAGGAGCTCAAGGGAAACCAATTTCCAAACAGACCATCTCAAAATGGATAGCCCACTGCATACGCTTTTGCTATTCCTTTCATGGCAAAACTGTTCCTACAGGCATTAGAACTCATTCCACCGGGGGCATCATTCCGCCAGGACCACAGCCACCTCTGCAGCCTTCCTCAGAGGAGTTCCTACCAAGGATATTTTGGAAGCAGCCACTTGGAGTTCTGTGCATACCTTCTCCAAGCACTACAACCTACCATTATAATCTAGAGCAGGCTTTGCCACTGCAATCTTGCAGGGCATTTTGGCTCCTCCTAGTTCCAACTAGTGCCTGCCACCCCTTTCTTAGCTTTGGGATTCTACCCATCTGTTATGACTGCAGCTGTATGCACGATGAACATAGTACAGTTTTGTACCTACCATAAATGTAGATGTTAGAGTGCTAATACAGCTGCAGTCCAGGTTTCCCTCCCTCCTTCCCCTCTTGGG
The DNA here is from genome assembly GCF_019279795.1 of Protopterus annectens. Classification (NCBI taxonomy): domain Eukaryota; kingdom Metazoa; phylum Chordata; order Ceratodontiformes; family Protopteridae; genus Protopterus; species Protopterus annectens. The sequence continues at coordinate 793,891,972 of NC_056744.1, forward strand.
ACAGGCATATAGGCTAACACATCCTCATACAACCTGATTGGGGTTTTCATTTATGATGTATTTGCTTGCAACTACTGTATTTTGATTATATAGCACTGCATTATCACACAATTTTATTGTTGCCTTCCTTCTGGGGGCACCTGACATCTGGGGCAAGAAAAACTGAAGAAAATGGCGTCGGCTGGTTCCTTTATACCCCTGTCGCACTGACGTCAGGGAAGAAGCGACAACAACCGACGCCGGACCTAGACTTTGGAATTCGGCCGACCGAGGACCCGCCTGACGGCAGGAGAACCCATCTGTTATGACTGCAGCTGTATTAGCACTCGAACATCTACATTTATGGTAGGTACAAAACTGTACTTTTTAGACATTGTGGATGATGTTTTCTTAGAATCTAGTCTAAATCCAGATTCTCTGCCTCCTGCTCCAGCCAAACCAGATAGATACTATAGAGTGCCTGACTCACACAAATTCCTATACAAAAGCCCTGTTGCTGATCCAGAGACAATCTCCCAGGGTCCCAAAGGGGCTAAGGCTTCTATGGCTAAAAATCCTGTACCCTCTGAAAGGGACTCCAGAGCACTAGATATGTGGGGGAAGAAGGTTTACACCTCAGCTACTCTAGCTATGAGAGCACTAAATTGTCAATTTCACATGCTTAAATACCAGCAATTCCTAATGTCTCAAATAAAACAAAAGATGGGCACGCACCCTCAACAGTCTGAATTCAAGGAAATGCAGGATCTGTTGCATGCAGCTGAACAGGTGGGCAAACATACTTTACAATGTGGTTTTGATGCCTTGGAAGCTTCCTCTAGAGCAGCTGTTACTGGGTCTGTTATGCGTAGGCATGCTTGGTTAAAGGAACAGTCTCTGCCTGATCATGTTAAAGCAAAGTTACTAGATGCACCCTTATAGCAGGATGTCTTATTTGGGGTTAAAGAAGAGGAGGTATTAAAGAAAATGGAGGATAAGGCAAAATCTAAGCAGACTGTCAAAGATTTCTTACAGGTACAGCCCCCACGCTTCAGCAGAAATTGGCCAACAAAAAATTGGTCTTTTCCCGCTTCTGACAGACCACAGAGGGGTAAATACAGGTGCCCAAGGGGCAGAGGACAGGCACAAATCCCTTACAAACCTTGCCAATGGGGCACTGCAACACAGAAGGGAGGAGAAGACAGGCCCCAAACTACTAGAAGGCAAACACAATGACTTAAACCTCAAACTACCAAGCAAAACTCTCTTGGCAGCTCCCTTGGGAGGAAAATTAGCACTTTTTGCAGACAACTGGCACATCGTCACAAAGGACAAATTGGGCCCTAGACATTATCTCACAAGGATACAGATTCCATTTCCACACCTTGCCAAGGATAAAAGGAATGCCAAACCTGCCACAAAATCAATGGGCAGAGGCACAAAAACAAATTACAGCTCTCATGGACATGAGAGCCATTCAGCTGGTACCTACACAGGAGCAAGGCCAAGGATTTTACTCAAGGCTCTTTCTAGTCCCCAGAAAGGACAATGCTTGGAGACCCATTCTGGACCTTTCAATTTTAAACACCTTCTTGCAAGTACCCAAATTCAAGATGCTAACACTACAGCAGCTTCTTCCCATGTTGGGCAAGAAAGCTTGGCTAGTAACGTTGGACCTCAAGGAGGCATACCTGCATGTCCCTGTCAGACAAAATTGCAGAAGATACCTCCGTTTCATTGCAGGTTCAACTCATTACCAATTCTCTGCACTGCCCTTTGGCTTATCTACTGCACCCAGGGTCTTCACAAAATGCCTGGCACCAGTAATTGCATACTGCAGACAAAGAGGAATTCAAATATACCCATACCTGGACGACTGCCTCATCCAAGCAGAAAGCAAGGACATTCTCTTACAACACCTGGCTTTTGTAAAACTTCTTCTAAGTTGCCCAGGGTACACAGTAAACAAAAAGAAATCAAAACTAGTGCCCTCGCAAACTATGACATTCCTGGGTGCCAGCTTGAATACAACGGCCCAGATGGTTTATCTGACGCCAGACAAACAACTACAATTAACTCAATACTTCAGAGCAATGGCAACAAAGACCCAACTCCCTGCAAGAAAAATTCTGCAGGCCTTGGGCTTCATGGCATCTTGCATACTACTAATACCATTTGCAAAACTGCATATGAGGAAATTACAATGGTACCTAAAAAGCGAATGGACTCAGCACAGCCACAGCTTGGAAGCAATGATACCTCTCATTCCCTGCCTTCAACAGGAGTTTCTGTGGTGGTCACAGGCATGTCACCTCAACAAGGGTCAGCCTTTCACCTTACCCCCAGCCAGGCAAACTATGACAACAGATGCATTGTACTATGCCTGGCTGGCACACATGGCAGGGATGGTGCATTCAAGGCATATGGACTGCAGATCAAAGGAATCTGCACATCAATCAAAAAGAAATGCTAGCTGTACAAAATGCTCTGACAGCTTTCAAGGACCTCTTACATCCAGGACAGCTTATCATAAGGACAGACAACACCACAGTAATGTGGTACATAAACAAGCAAGGGGGTACACACTCCTACCCTCTATGCAGGCAAGCAATGACCTTGTGGAACACAGCACTGGCTTATCTAGTTCAATTACAAGCTCAATTCCTGCCAGGAAAAAAGAACACATTGGCAGACGACCTAAGCAGAAACATCATGGATCCCCACGAGTGGAAACTGGATCCACAAGTATTTGCAATGATAACTCAAAAATGGGGGCTCCCAGACATAGACCTGTTTGCCAGCCCCCAAAACTATCAACAAACAAAATTTTGCACAAAGACTTTTCACCATCAAGCATGGAAAGTGGACGCACTCTCATTCAGTTGGAAAATGCTGACAGTATATGCCTTTCCTCCATTACCCCTTCTCACAAAGGTGCTGCTGAAAGTCAGGATGGAGAGACCCCGAAGGATAATCATTGCCCCAGACTGGCCACGCCAGCACTGGTACTCACTATTAAGGAATATGGCCCAGGGCTCACCATGGATTCTACCACAGATTACCCATCTGCTCACACAGCAGCCAGCTCCTCTCTCACAGCTGTTATGGATGTTATTCTGAAGGCCAGGAGGCCCAGCACCAGGAAAGCCTACTCAGACAAATGGAAAAGGTTTTGCGCCTGGAACCAATCTAAAGGCCAAAATACCCTTCAGCCTGACATACCTCAGATTCTGCAATATTTAACTGAGATGTTACACAAAGGGCTTTCTTTTTCATCTATTAAAATCCACGCCTCAGCTATTTCAGCTCACTACAACACGGATCCTCCCTTATTTTCACATCCACTCCTAAGGCAGTTTCTCAGAGGGGCCAAAAACATTAGGCCTCCCAGGAGAGCACCAACACCTACTTGGGACCTCAACTTTGTTCTGGAAAAACTTATGCTACCTCCCTTTGAGCCAGCTTTCTCAGCTGACTTAAAGTTTATATCATGGAAGACTGCCCTGCTGCTAGCAATTACTTCAGCAAGAAGAGTTTCAGAGCTTCAGGCACTAATGGCAGTAGAGCCTTTCCTCGTTTTTTAATCAAGACAGAGTTTCTCTACGAACTAACCCCTCCTTTATGCCTAAGGTGGTATCCAGTGTGGCTCTAAATCAAACCATCCATTTACCCACCTTCTTTCCAAATCCACAGAACAAAGGAGAAAGACTCCTACATTCCTTGGACATTCACAGGCAAAAACTGAAGTTTTCAGAAAATCTGACCAGCTTTTTGTATCCTATGCTACAGCATCACAAGGAAAGGCTATCTCAAAACAGACCATTTCCAAATGGATAGGACAGTGCATACGTTTTTGCTACACCCACCATGGAAAACCAGTTCCTGCTAGCATAAGGTCCCACTCTACCAGGGCAGCAGCTACATCTACAGCCTTCCTCAGGGGGGTGTCAACCAAGGATATTCTGGAAGCTGCAACTTGGAGTTCAGTACACACCTTCACCAAACATTACCACTTACCACTTTACTCTAAGACTAGAGCTGGCTTCGCCACTGCAGTTTTGCAGGGCCTTCTAGCCTCCTCTAACCCTGTTTGACTCCACCTCCCATCCTTAGCTTTGGGATTCTACCCAAGTGTGATGACTGCAGCAGGGTAACACGATGAACATAGTACAGTTTTGTACCTACCATCAATGTAGATGTTCGAGTGTATACCTTGCTGCAGTCCAGGTTACCCTCCCTCCATCCCCTCTGACCTAACTAAGACCTTTCTATACCTTAAAATCTGTTACAACCTTTGTGGTGTATTTGCTTATAGCTGGAGGGATTTTTTGTTTATGCTACACTTTTTATTATTGGTACTATCTACTGACCACCATTTGGGGGGGGCACCTGACATCTGGGGCAAGAAAAACTGAAGAAAATGGCGTCGGATGCCTCTCGTATACCCCTGGCGCACTGACGTCAGGGAAGAAGCGACAGCAACCAACGCCGGACCAAGACTTTGGAATTCGGGCCGACTGTGGGACCGCCTGATGGCAGGATAACCCAAGTGTGATGACTGCAGCAGGGTGTACACTCAAACATCTACATTTATGGTAGGTACAAAACTGTACTTTACAGTGCTTCCTTGTGTTTTTTTTTTCCTGCCTACATTTGTAAAATCTTTTTTTTTTGGTATTTTATTATGTGTGAACACAGACCTGCTGCTGAGAATTCTTAATTTCTGGGGATTTCTGTTGTAGTTTGACAAAGTTTAGAATGCTGCTGAGGATGAGTACTTTTCTCACTTACTAAATTCACTCCCTTAGAATACCCATCCATGCTCATGTCTGATGGTATTGTTTTTTATTTAAAATATTTTATCATAAAAAGGATGCTAGTTGTCTTTTGGTATTAGATTTTTGTGATGGTATTAGTGTTAGTAGTTTCATGCGTCAACATTCTGTACTCATCATGTCTGTGTATGTATAAAATAAGCTCTATAGCCATATGTTATATAAACATGTATATGTATAAGCATATGTATTATTGTCATTCGATGCAGTATAAAATGTATATTTGCACACTTGTACATCTGTATCGTATGAGAGTGCATGTGTATAATATACTTAAATGAGCACCAGAGTGGCGCAACTCCTAGCACTTGACCTTTTTCACAGAGTTTGCATTTTCCTTCCTAGGTCCATGACAGCTTTCACTGTGAATCTACAGTTCTGCTATCTCTCAAAAATATAGAAATATGTAAATTAGTGATGCTTCAAATCGTTTCCTTGGTGTTTCTGCAGTGAGCATGTGTCCAGCAATGGATTAATGTCCAGTACAAGACTGGCTCCTGTATTAATGTGCCCTTTGCTTTGTGGAAGAGGCCCCATGACCCAAATAACAAAGCCTGTATGAAAAATAGATGGATGGATGCATTTGATGTTGGAGGGTTTTAGAAAGTTATTAACAGAGTGATAGGTTGCTGTTGCAAAGCAAAGATTCCTTCCATTTTTTGTGATGTCCTGAAGGATTTTGGGAAAAACTTGAAAATTCTGCCCCAAAATGTCACTAAAAAGCTTAGGAGAGAACTGTTCATTGTGGTAATAATCCCATCTGAAGCCTTTCAGTCAAGATAGGTTCATAGGTATTTACTAGGCCAATGACCACAAGGGTCTTTTTAAGCCTAGTCACGCATCCCAAATCTCTTGACAAGTTCTGATACCCTTGTAAGTGTAAGCATGGGCTGGGGAGATGAACCATTTACAAGTTGCCTTTGTCCGTTAAAGACGTAGGTGCCAAACCAGGGATGAATTTCCGGTTTCCCATCCAATTGTCCAAGCTGCACTTGAATTGGGTTAGGGAGGAATTCTGCTTCACATGACAGGGTAGTCTTTGGGATACATACCTGTATCTCTAGCAAGTCCTTTTTATATCATAGACAAGGTTCAAGTCTAGAACAGGTAATTCTGGTGCTGTTTGTTTTGTGGATATACAGGAGGTCCATTAGAGTGGGGACTGATAATGCCCCTACCCCTCAAAAACCTGTAGGAGACAGAGTACAGGGATACGGCCTTAAGGCGGTCTGCTTAGGACATTTTATTTACTCCCTGTATTCGTTTAGTGAGGAACCTCTGTGGACATTCCAATTGTTGGATATGCTTGGTTAGGTACATGCCAAAGGGGCATTGTACTCAATGATAGGTCTGATGAATCCCGAATACAATGGAATAATGACTTCCTTGGACTTAGATGCCATACCTTTATTTTGTAAGTTGCACAACATAGAATGATTTCCTCACCACTGTAGACACATGATGGTCAAAGGCTAAATTACTATCTATGTGTGTCCCTAAGTCCATGACTACTGGATTAACTGTAAGGGGTGTGTTGTCAGTATGATAGCCACCAAGGATAGATGACTTCCCAAAGGAGACTATTATGCATTTCTTGGCATTTAGATGTTCTTCGTCTCACATTGCTGCAGTCATAACCTGTGGGTAGTCCGCTGTCCTCGGTCGGCCCGAATACCAAAGAGCTAGGCTGGCGTCGGTCATTGTCGCCCAGAGCTGACGTCAGTACGTAGTAGTACTTAAGCACATGACCGACGCCATATCCTCAGTCTTTCTTGCCACGTGGTCCAAAGCAGAAGCAGCGTTTGCAAGTGCCGTTCGGCGTTCTGAAATTTTCATTTATCGAGTTTCAGACCGAAGACCAAGTTGGGCTAAGTACCCCATTGGGGAAATTTTTGTCTTTTCTTGCCTCAGTTTTCCGGATGTCAGAAAAAGTTAATAATTGCATTTCTTGTGGGAAACAGATACCTCATAGGGATTATCATTCTTTCTGTATTCCTTGCTTGGGGCCTGAGCACGACGTGGTCGGGTGCCGCTTTTGTGCTAGATTTAATAAGCGCACCATTAAACGAAGATTAGACTGTGCCAGGCTTGTTTTCGGTAAACGGTGTAACTATAACATGCCGTTGGATCCTCCGACGCCCGCTACCGCTAAAAAGCGTAAAGATAAATCTTTGAGGTCTAAACCGGATGAGTCGTCCGTTGCGGACGCCGGTTCTTCGGAGCCTCCGGTTGAATCTGTGGATCCTGCCGAGGGTTCAGCTGAATACCAGGGGGAACCTTTACTTTTGCAGGAGTTGGCCTCTCAGGAGTTAGGCCCGGCTGAGGGTGCTTCTCAGGTATCTGTAGTTCCATCTTTACAAAAGGTTATTAGGCCTTCTACTTCAGTGGCTAAAGGCCATGCTAAGGCCAAATCTTGTCTTGTTGGCCCTGGTCATAGTTCTGGTTTTCCAGCCCCTGTTCCTAAAAAGCATATGTTGAAAATGGCAGAGGACTTGATTACTTTGATCAGGGGTTCTATGCCCCCTCCAGAGAAGAGGCCTAGGGTGGAGCCAGATTTAGAGGGAATGGATCGTTCCTCAGACTACTCTGATTCCTCAGCTGAAGAAATTCAGGATTTCCCTTCCTATTCAGATTCGGATGCAGAGGACTCCTGTCCTTCTGCTTCTCCTCCAGAGGATTTTTCTTTTTCTGAGACTTTACATTCCATGAGGGAACATTTCAAGTGGGAAGGTCAGGATTTTTCAGATTCTCGGAAAAGGCTTAGGGAATTTTTGTTTCTGCCACAGCATAGGCCCTTGGCTATTCCTCCTGTCTTAGATGTTGTTCAGGATGTTTTTTCTGAATCTTCCCTTAATCCTGATTCTTTGCCTCCTGCCCCTGTTAAGCCAGACAGATATTACAGAGTTCCAGAAGCACACAAGTATTTGTACAAGAGTCCTAGAGCTGATCCAGAAACTATTATTCAAGGTCCGAAGGGTGTTAGGGCTTCTGTGGCTAAGAATCCAGTTCCTTTGGATAAAGATTCTAGAGCGTTGGATAGGTGGGGGAAAAAAGTGTACACCTCCTCTACGTTAGCTATGAGGGCTTTGAATTGCCAATTTCATATGCTGAAGTATCAGAACTTTTTGTTAGGCCAATTGAAATCTAAGGTGGATGCTTTATCTGAGGGTATAGAGTGTAAGGAGCTCCAGGAGTTGGTTCATGCATCAGATCAAGTTGGCAAACATTCTTTGCAGTGTGGTTTCGATGCTCTTCAGGCTTCATCCAGGGTGGCTGCTACAGGTTCAGTTATTCGTAGACATGCCTGGCTTAAGGATCAAAATTTGTCAGAGCATGTTAAGGCTCGGATTTTGGATGCTCCTCTTCAATCTGAAGTACTTTTTGGTCCTCCTGTGGAATCAGTTTTGAAAAAGATGGAAGATAAGGCTAAGTCTATGCAGGCGGTCAAGGATTTTATGCAGGTGCAGCCCCCTAAGTTTAGTAGGAATTGGCCTGCTAGAGGATGGTCTTATCCTTCTTCGGATTATCAGTCTAAGGGCAGGTCTAGACGTGGTAGAGGCAGGGCTCACGCTCAGGGTTCTTTCAGGCCTAAAACTTGGAGTTCTCCTGCACAGTCTTCTGGTGAGGGCAGGGGTCAGCCCTTTCGTAAACAGACCCAATGACCTGTATCTTCCGCTGCCAGACCCTTCTTTACTGGCAGCTCCTCTAGGAGGAAAGTTGGGACTTTTCAAACAAAACTGGCATTTGGTCACCCAGGACAAATGGGTGTTGGATATAATAAATCAAGGTTACAAGTTTTATTTTCACACTTTTCCTCCTTTCAAAGGCATGCCGGATGTGCCTCCTCAGCAAAGGCTGGAGGCTCAGGAGCAAATTTCTTTGCTTTTGCAGATGGGGGCAATTCAGGTGGTCCCTCCGTCAGAAGTAGGCCTAGGATTTTATTCCCGTCTATTCCTAGTGCCAAAGAAAGGAAACACTTGGAGGCCAATTCTGGATTTGTCCATTCTCAATACCTACCTAGACATTCCAAAGTTCAAGATGTTAACATTACAACAACTTCTGCCTATGCTAGGCAAAGATCACTGGATGGTAACCCTGGATCTCAAAGAGGCCTATCTTCACATCCCTATCAGGCCCAGCTGCAGGAGATTCCTGAGATTTCGGGCTGGTACTTCTCATCAGTTCTCTGCATTGCCCTTTGGTTTATCTACTGCGCCCAGGGTATTTACAAAAGTTCTGGCTCCTGTAATTGCTTTCTTCAGACAGAGGAATACAAATTTATCCTTATCTGGACGATTGCCTGATTCTTGCTCAAAACAAAGACAAGTTACTACAACATCTCCAGTATGTAATGGCAGTTTTAAGGTGCCTAGGGTATTCTGTGAACGAAATAAAGTCCAGTCTAGTGCCCTCTCAGGACATGTGCTTTCTGGGTGTGAGACTGAATACAGCTTCTCAGATGGCATTTCTGACCCCGGACAAACAAAGAACTCTTCATCTATACTTCCAGCAGTTATCAGTAATGTCCAGGCTGACTGCAAGGACAGTCCTTCAAGCCTTGGGGTTCATGGCATCTTGCATTCTAGTACTTCCCAATGACAAACTGCATATGAGGAAGCTACAATGGTATCTCAAAAGTGTGTGGACTCAACACTGCCACAGTTTGGACACTGTCATTCGGATTATACCTTGCATCCAGAAGGAATTCTTGTGGTGGGCTCAGGAATGTCACCTAAACAGGGGACTCTCTGTGACCCGACCAGAGGCGAGTCAGATCCTAACGACAGATGCCTCGGACTTGGCTTGGGGAGCACACTTCAATGGGAAATGGATACAAGACATGTGGCCTCCCAAACTACTACATTTGCATATCAACATGAAAGAGATGTTAGCAGTCCAATTTGCCTTGATGGCCTTCAAGGACCTACTTCAGCCGGGACAGGTGTTGATTCAAACAGACAACACAACAGTCATGTGGTACATCAACAAGCAGGGGGGAACCCATTCCTATCCTCTTTGCAGACAAGCAATGATATTGTGGGAGACTGCTCTGAGTTTGCACATCAATCTTCAAGCACGGTTTCTGCCAGGAGCACAGAACTCCCTAGCAGATGTATTGAGCAGACAAATTGTGGATCCCCACGAGTGGAAACTGGATCCTCAGGTTTTCAAACAGTTGACCCTGGCTTGGGGAGCTCCAGACATAGATCTGTTCGCTTCTCCACTGAATTTCCAACTGCCAAAATTTTGCACAAAGATGTTCCACCCAAATGCTTGGAAAGTGGATGCTCTATCTTTCAGTTGGACCAACCTTCACGTTTATGCTTTTCCCCCTCTGCCTCTTCTTCCCAAGGTACTCTTGAAAGTCAGGCGGGACAAGCCTTGCATGATTCTAATAGCACCAGATTGGCCACGTCAGCATTGGTATCCTCTGCTGAGGAGTTTAATTCAGGAGCCTCCTTGGCCTTTGCCACAGATTCCTCATTTGTTATCCCAGTCAAACAATCATTTTCTCAATGTCCGGGTGCAGTCCCTGCATCTAACAGCCTGGCGTATTCTGTAATGGAGCTGGTGGGGTCTCAGCTTCCTCAACAGGTTTTAGATGTCATTTTGGAAGCCAGGCGGCCTAGTACTAGAAAAGTTTATGCTGATAAATGGAAGAGATTTTTTCTTTGGAGCACAGCAAAGGGTTTTGATGTTTCAGTGCCTAATTTGAGTTTTGCACTACAGTACCTTACTGAATTACTGGACAAGGGTCTGTCATTCTCTTCTGTGAAGGTTCATGCTGCAGCCATTTCTGCTCACTATGATTGTGACCCTCCTTTATTTTCTCACCCTTTGTTCAAACAATTTCTTAGAGGGGCAAAAAATATAAGACCCCCACATAGAGCTCCTACTCCTTCCTGGGATCTCAATTTTGTGTTGGAGAAGCTTACTTTACCTCCTTTTGAACCTGCAGCTATGTCTGAATTGAAGTTTTTGTCTTGGAAGACTGCTTTTTTGTTGGCCATTACTTCTGCTAGGAGGGTATCTGAATTGCTTTGCGTACTAACCCTACTTTTATGCCTAAAGTGATTTCTAATGTGGCCTTGAACCAGTCTATTCATTTGCCTACTTTTTATGCTGATCCCCAAAATAAGGGGGAAAAAGTCTTGCATTCTTTGGATATCCACAGGCAGCTACGTTATTATTTGAGCAGAACTAAAGAGTTCAGACAGACTCAACAGTTATTTGTTTCCTTTGCTTTGGGTTCACAAGGGAAAGCTGTTTCAAAGCAGACTATTTCTAAGTGGATTGGTCAATGTATTGCTTTTTGTTATTCTCATCATGGGAAGAATGTTCCTGCTGGAATCAGACCTCATTCTACTAGGGCTACTGCCACATCTACTGCTTTTTTGAGGGGGGTAGCTACTAAGGATATTTTGGAGGCAGCTACTTGGAGTTCAGTACACACTTTTACTAAGCATTACCATCTCCCTCTTTATTCCAAGTCCAGGGCTGGGTTTGCCACTGCAGTTTTACAGGGCATGTTAGCAGCTCCTAATGCTATTTAGTTTGCCAGCCTCCCTTTTCCTTTGCTTTGGGATTCTACCCACAGGTTATGACTGCAGCAATGTGAGACGAAGAACATAGTACAGTTTTGTACCTACCGTAAATGTAGATGTTCGAGGATCTACATTGCTGCAGTCCTATTATCCCTCCCTCCTTCCCCTCTATAGTTTGTGGTTGCTGTGTTTCTTTTAGGGATACTCTTTATTTCCACACTGGTGGTTGTTGGGCGTTTACTATTTTGGCTCTGGCCTTTCTTTTTTAGGCCTTCTGACATCTGGGGCAAGAAAGACTGAGGATATGGCGTCGGTCATGCGCTTAAGTACTACTACGTACTGACGTCAGCTCTGGGCGACAATGACCGACGCCAGCCTAGCTCTTTGGTATTCGGGCCGACCGAGGACAGCGGACTACCCACAGGTTATGACTGCAGCAATGTAGATCCTCGAACATCTACATTTATGGTAGGTACAAAACTGTACTTTTTAGTCCATTGCTCCTGACGCCAGTTAGTCTGTGTGAGCCCCTCCTGGAGAACATTTGTGTCAGTGTGAGGTTCAATGACCGCTCCTAATTTGCAATCATCTACAAATTTAGTCAGCCAGAGACCAGTGACATTGGCCTTGACTTCTGAGTAGTAAATGCCAAAAAGGAGCAGTTCAAGGACTGATCCCTGGGGGACATAACTTGTGACTGGCCTCTTTGTAGAGATGGACTCCCCAATTCTAACTTCCTGGGTTCTGTTTGTGAGCCAGTTGGCTATCCACCAGGTGATATACGGGTTTGTACCTAACCTCTTGAGTTTGTCAGCAATGCCCAAGTGGGGTATTGTCAGATGCCTTGCCCAGGTGAAGGTAGGCAGTGTGAATGATTTTGCCCTCATCCATTGCTTTACTGACCTTCTTAATGAAGTCCACCAGGTTGAGTAGGCATGATATGCCCTTGAACAAAACTAAACTAGGTTGGGTCCAGCGTCTGGAGATTTACTATGTCTCTGTTGATCATCTCCATGATTGATTTTTATTTTCCCCCACTGTAGTAGGTTGACAGACGAGATAAGACACAAGTCCCTGTGGACTATGATGTTTGCAGATGACATTGTGATCTGTAGTGAGAGTAGGGAACAGGTAGAGGAGACCCTGGGGAGATGGAGATATGCTCTAGAGAGAAGAGGAATGAAGGTCAGCAGGACTAAGACAGAATATATGTGTGTGAATGAGAGGGAGGATAGAGAAATGGTAAGGATGCAGGGAGTACAGTTGGTGAAGGTGGATGAGTTTAAATACTTGGGATCAATAGTTCAGAGTAATGGTGAGTGTGGAAGAGAGGTGAAGAAGAGAGTACAGGCAGGGTGGAGCAGTTGGAGAAGAGTGTCAGGAGTGATTTGTGACAGACGAGTACCAGTAAGAGTGAAAGGGAAGGTCTACAAGAGGGTAGTGAGACCAGCTATGTTATATGGGTTGGAGACGGTGGCAATGACAAAAAGGCAGGAGTTAGAGCTGAATGTGGCAGAGTTAAAGAAGTTAAGATTTGCACTGGGTGTGACGAGGGTGGACAGGATTAGGAATAAGTATATTAGAAAATTGAACATTTGAAGTTTCAAGTATATTAGAGGGTCAGCCCAGGTTGGAAGGTTTGGAGACAAAACCAGAGAGGCAAGATTACGTTGGTTTGGACATGTGCCGAGTATATTGGGAAAAAGATGCTAAGGATGAAGCTACCAGGTAACAGGAAAACAGGAAGGCCTAAGATAAGGTTTATGGATGTGGTGAGAGAGGACATGCAGGTGGTTGGTGTGACAGAGCAAGATGCAGAAGACAGGAAGAAATGGAAACGGATGATCCGCTATGGCGACCCCTAACTGGAACAGCCGAAAGAAGATGATGATGTGGTATTGGAGGAGGGTGCACCTAGGTTTGTACTGACTGACCTTTTTTTTTTTTTTGCGCTCAAGTTAAGTGCAGATCCTTTTAATGTTAGATGATTAGCCCTCCAGGTCTGAAGGTTGTGTTCCAGCTGATGATGTACATCAGATGCAAAACACTTTACTGGCCCCATTGAGTGTTCTCCTTCCATCATCCAGTCCTTGTTCAACTGACTACTGCTGTAGGTATAACAGGTACTTGCCTTTTGCACTAAGTGCCTTACACATTGCTTAAAAGTTGAAGACACATACAGTGAATACTGCCAACATATACATTTTGATACTATTTAACAAAGAACATCAATGTATCCCTAACCTAAAATGTAAGGTATGCACTCCACTTTTTTCTATTATACAACTGCCTCTCTCTGAATATGTCAGTATCATGAATGTATGCATTGGAAGTAATGTACTTTCCACCTTTATTCACCCCTTTTCTGGGGAAAAAAATTATTTATGCCATCTTAGAAATGTTAGTTTTTATAAGCATTTACAACATGTACAACTTAACCTCTGTACAACTTGTTCTCTAATCTAGTATGTAAGTATGTAATTTATGTTCTTCTATTTTGCTATTATACTTGCTAAGTTTTACTATATAATATTATTTTTACTATGTAATATGGAGCTTTTCTCCACGGGCCTCCACTGAAAACGGGCTCCTTGAGCCCAGTGGACCTCCCCAGTCATCAAACTGGAAATAAATGTACTTTTTGTAATTAAATCAAAAGGTGCTTCAACAAAGTATTATTTTAAGGGTGTGCACACGTATGCAACCAGCTTATTGTATGTTTTTTATTTTTTTATATTTTTTCCCCTGACAGATTTGTTTGTTTTTCAATTGAATTGTACAGGTTATAGGTCACATTAAAGGTGGGAAAAGTTTTGAAATTATTTATTGTGTTCTCTTTTTTTGTATCACAAATCTTGGCATTTTAACAGGGGTATGTAAATATCTTATATCCACTGTACCTCATAGGCAGTCTGTGGAAGACTGCCATGCCAGTGTTTGCGTGATAAATTTCCTTTACCACGAGGTTTTGCATGAAACAGAAAAGTATGATTGTTTACTAGAATGAGGATGGATTGCACAGATTTCCAGTTTTTGCACATGCCTGCAGCCTTTCTTTCTTCTTAGTGACATTTGGCTGCTTGCTCTGCAAATCCAATTTACTGGCTATTCTGTTTCATTTTACTGTTCTTTTCTGCACTCAAACTGGCTCTCCACAGACTTATGAGAGCAGTACTTCCTGTCTTTGCATTATCACATGTCATTTTGATGAGGCAAAGTTGGATTTTTCTGCACTGGTAGTCTGAGTCTCTCTCGTCTCTTTTTCTGTAAAATGGGATTGTAGCACTCTTTCAGAATAGGCAAACTAAGGACCCTCACTAGATTACTGCAATATCCAGTTTGAGTGAATACCATTACAGTTTCTACAGAAGAAATGTTTTTTTTTTTTTCCTCTTGCTCCATTTGCCCCTGCTGACTCATCATCAGCCCCCCGCCAGCAAGCAACCCATTTTGTTGTCTACCAACAGGGTGTGGGTTGACTGGGAGGGGCCATCATTTAGACATTCCTTGGTGATTCAAGGTTTTTCTTGTTTTCATGACCTAGTCCCCTGCAAGCACCTTATAGTCACCAAGGAGGCTTCCTTGACTTTTTCAAGGGATGTCCCAACAAGCAGCTGTGTTTCTCCCCATGAAACATAAGTGGTGCTTTACCTGGTTACGTTCAGGGTGTTTTCCTCCACAATCACTGCGTCTGAGACTTAATTACCTAGTCATAGTCAGGGCTCCATCCATGTGCCCCATGGAGCCAGGCTAAGACATTGTTTCTTCTTCTTAGAGAAATGCATGGAGAAGATGATGTAAGCCTTTTTACTCAGCATTTTTCAATGCTTCCAGAAAACTAGGGGTATGACTCATTCAGGATTTGTTAAACTGATCTGCGTTCATATAGGCAAAACATTCTTTGATCTGTGCACGCTTACTTTTCATGTAATCTTCAGCTGACTTCCTCTGATGTCTTGGGATAAAGAAGTTTGTTTGTTTGCAAGTGACGCTTGCATTTTGACTTGAAAGAAGTTTGGCTCAGTTTGGTCAGCACAGTGACATAGGGAAAAGATCTTTGCCTGAGAGCACCATGGTGTGGAATTCAGTCTTCCTATTTGCTCACTGGCTTGATAGTGTTTTTGGGTGTTCATCCCCATATCTGCATGAATTTTCCCTGAGTGGTGCAGTTTCTTCCTGCCTTCCATAAAGATGAGTTACCTTATTAACCAATTAAAAAAATGTTAAATAAAGGCTTACCTTTCCGCTTAACAGAAGTGACACATTTGTGCTTTGGAAGTGATCTGCAAAAGGAAAGTGATTTAATTCAGTAGCTTTCAAATTTGTCTAGGAGCTCAGTTTGCATACCTGATGTAGCTTTTTTGTTTTTTTTCAAGGAGTTGCCAACAATTTTCTAAGTATACTCTAATCCCAGTTAAGATGTTAGCCTTATTTTTAAGTGTTTCCTTGCAACCAAAGTTTGTCACCTTCTTACCTTGTTTTCTG
Source organism: Protopterus annectens (assembly GCF_019279795.1). Taxonomy (NCBI): domain Eukaryota; kingdom Metazoa; phylum Chordata; order Ceratodontiformes; family Protopteridae; genus Protopterus; species Protopterus annectens. The sequence goes on from NC_056744.1 coordinate 793,907,816, forward strand.
CAGACTTTAACTGTTGCTAGCACAATTAGTAAGGCAAATGTGTCAGTGGTCAGCTTTGTTGGATTTAATCTGCCTACAGGTGAAATAGGAAACAGGCTGCATTTTATATTCACTTTGAATCATCGAATGTTCAGAACATCGAAGTTCTGATCATCGAGACCAGAACATCGATGTTCAGAACATCGAAGGTTCAAAATGAACCATAAAAACAAACAAAAACAATTACAAGCACTATGTTATGCAGGGGGGCTTCACCCCACTGCACCCCCATGTGGGGGGATGTACCCCCCACATCCCCCTACTTTAATATTCCAACTCTGAGATCACACTACAGTGGGGTAAGGGAAATCTCCCGTTTACCGCTATATGCGGTAGCGCTAAACGGGAGATTTCCCATACCCTACCTGCAGTGCCAACACTCAGATGGCACACACACACACACACACACACACACACAACATGCAGGGCACCTTGCTGCCCTGCATACACACCCAATATTCCACAATCTCACTTACCTGGCACTTCCACTTTAAACTTTCGTTGTTCTGAACATCAATGTTCTGGTCTCGATGATCAGAACTTTGATGTTCTGAGCATTCGATTATTTTAAGTGAACCCATATATATATATATATATATATATATATATATATATATATATATATATATATATATAGATATAGAACTATAGATGTATAGATCTATATTTCTATATATCTATATGTTTGTGTATCTGTGTGTGTGTGTGTGTGTGTATATATATATATATATATATATATATATATATAAAATATATGTATGTATATGCATATATATGTATATGTATATACATATATATATATATATATATATATATATATATATATATATATATGGGTCTATATTAAATGCTAGAAGAGGCGTTGCATCAAACTACTCATCAGCGACATGTAGACATAAACACAGACCACACTAAAATGCGAACGTTCAAAATAGCGATTTCTTTCCCTGGGAAAGAAATCTCTAACACATATACACAATTTAAATCATAACTAAGTGGGGGCCTGTGCCCCTCACACCCCGGCCTTAACTAAATATACCAAACTCTGAGATCGCACTACAGTGGGGTAAAAGGCAATGTCATGGCTCAGGCCAAGTGATTTTTTTCGTTGACCTGAGCCTTCGCTATTTTAAGATTTTAGTCTGTGTGTCGGCGAAATGGCATATATATGATGTGTGTGTATATAGATATGTCTATGTATATGTGTGTGTACGTATGTGTGTGTGTGTATGTGTGTGTGTGTGTGTGTGTATATATATATATATATATATATATATATATATGTGTATATGTATAAATATAGATCAGTAGATGTATATCTCTATATAGTGATATATAGAGCTGTAGTTCTATATGTGTGCGTATATATAAATGTTTATATATGTGTGTGTGTGTATACACACACACACACACACACACACACACACACACACACACACACACACACACACACACACGGTTTACAATCACATAGTCTGTTCCCCACATACTCGTCCCTCTTCTAGCTCCTTTAGTCATACAAGTTCCCTTCTCTCCTCAACATTTTCAGTTTAGGGAATTCCCTAATGGAATCACAGGTGTACTTTTAGCATTTGTCCACTAGATGGCACCCTCTCCCCCACTACTCTTGACTTCCCATATCCCTTTACTCTCTTGTTCATAGGTTCATAGGTTCATACTAGGCTATCTGCCCAAGAGCATTTATAAGCCTAGCCCATAGTTATGTGGCTTTCGCCACCCCTTTAGTTTGAATAAAACTATGCCTATTATTTTGCTGTGCCTCTGTCAAGCAGTGACACTGAAGTAATCCCTGGGGTATATCTGCGATCTCCCATCCATTGGTCAAGATTCCTCTTGAACAAGGCCAGCGAGGTGCTCTGCCTCACATGCACCGGGATTTTGTTCCACAGCATAGGGAGTCTCTGGGTGATGAATCTGTCCCTCCAGCACGTTCTATTTATAACCGTGTCAAGATTTAAGTCTCCCGCCCTTGTGGTTTTGAGGGATCTGGATTTTTTGAGGTGTAGCATATTCATCAAATCTGGGTTTGACATGGCCTTATATGTCAGGCACAGGTCACCTCTGAGCAAGCGGTATGAGACTGAATAGAGCTGGAGTTCTTTCAGTCGGGCAGCATAAGACATATTTTTGAGACCCTTTATCCTTTTGGTGAGGAACTTTTGGGGCCTTTCCATCTGCTGCAGGTGTCGGGTCAGATACATTCCGAATGGGGCATTGTACTCAATCATAGGTCTAATGAGTGATGAGTACAGGGGGACTATGACCTCCCTTGATCTAGATGTGAATCCCTTCATGATCAGGTGGGCAATGTAGAAGGTTTTCCTAACTACTTTAGCAACATGAGTGTCAAATGAAAGGCTACTGTCAACCTGGGTCCCCAGATCCCTGATGACTTCTTCTGTGCTCAGTGGATTGCCACTTATATGGTAGCTAGGGGTGACCTTGTTTTTCCCGAAGGGTATGACTATGCATTTCTTGGCGTTTAACTTTAGGCCATGGCTCTGGCACCAGTTATCCGGTCCTTACACTTGGGTAGTCCGCTGTCCTCGTTCGGCCCGAATATCAAAAGGCTGACGCTGGGTCAGGTCCGGGACTCGACTCAGGACGCCAGGGGTACAGGTGCTAAATCGCATGACCCGGCGTCATATCATAGTCTCAGCATGGTCCGATGCATTTTAAGGCTTCTCCCAGGGGCAGGCCAGGTTTGGCTTCAGTTTGTGTTACCCCTAGCTCTTTTCGTACTGCAATGCCCAAGAAGCATAAAAATGGCAGAAGATTTGATTACTTTGATTTGGTTAGGTCCCCCTGCTGATGATAACTGGGTAGGAGCCTGAGCTGGGGTTTGAGCAGGCTGAGCAGGTTTCAGATGTCGCCAGAGTCTTGCTTGAAGACTTCTTCTGATTCTGATGTTATTCTGATTCTGATGTCTGCTTCTCTACTCCTTCTGCTTTATTTTTTCATTTTTTCTTTTCATGAAATGAGGATTCATTGGGAAGGTCAGGACTCTGGCAGTAGGTATTGATTGTAAAGAGTTGCAAGATTTGCATGTTGTTGTTTGGTCCTCCTGTTGAGACAGTTTTAAAAAAAAAAAGACACAAGGCTAAGAATCTATGAAAGACTGTTAAGATTTTGCAGGTCCAGCCTCAAAGTTTGGAAATTGGCCTACTAAAGGAGGTGGGCTATGATCCTTCTTATGATTCCCAGTCTAGTGGTAGATCTAGACGTGGTAAGGGCAGAGCAGGCTCTTTCAGGCCTAGAACAAAATTGGAGTTTAATTACCCAGGACAGATGGGTATTGGATCATACACACAGGCAGGTTTTTTTTTTTTATACCTGCCCTCCTTTCTCAGACTAAAAGGAATACAGATCTATCCCTTATTTGGGCGACTGCTAATTCTGGTTCAAGAGGAAGGCCATCATTTCTCATCATGGATAGCAGTGCTCCTTTACTTCCATCAACTATCTCATATCAGTTCAGGCTGACTGCAAGGACAGTCCCTTCAAACCTTAGTCATGGCATCTTCTTGTCTGGTGCTTCCCTTCCCAACTGCATATGAGGAAGCTACGCTACAATATCTCAAAAAATGGGGATCTCAATTTTTGTGTTGGAAAAACACTCTTTTCTGTGAGGCCCTTCTGAAGGATATCTGTATCAGATGTGTTTTCGACTATGGCGCCCAGTTTGCAGTCATCTGCAAACTTTGTCAGCATTCTACACAAGTTCTAATTTCTCTATTTTTTCTCTCTTTTTTTTTTTTTTTTTTTTTTTTTTTTTTTTAATTATTTGACTACTCTATCCCACTAAATCCTTGTCCCCTGTACTTACCTTCTCCAACCAACACTCTACTGATAGGTTCTCGCTCTGGTCCTGCCTTCCTTGGCTCCTAATCCTGCCACCATTTACCCTGCATTGCTTACTTCTCTTTTTCTCTCTCCCTTTCTTCCATTGTTTTTATAAGATCCTAATCCGTGATTCTGCCATCATTCACCCTGCATTGCTTATTTCTCCTTTTCTCTCCCTTTATTCCATTGTGTTTATTAGATCACATTATCCCTGTCCTCCTCTACCCCAGCCTTACACACTGAACCTATCCTGCAATCCGATCCTACCAATCTATCTACAAACCCTCTACCATGCTATAGTACTGCTGTTCTTCCGGTCTGCATCTGCATACACCTATCCTCGCCCCCTCCCTTTCCACCTAACATCCTCCTGAATTTATAAAACTTCCCAGCCCTAGGGCGCCATCTTTTTCTAATTAACCCCATCCTCGGCTGCTGTGTGTCCTGGTTTCAGCGACAGGATCCATAGTACGGTGAATCTTGTTTTACTAACCTATTCATCGCATTTTTAGAAGATTAGGGCGATAACAGCTTGATAACAGAAATGCCCTTATACTGAAAGTGTTTGATATATCTGCTGTGTGCTGGTTAAAGCATACATCGCAAACGGTAATGAACTTCATACCTGCATTGAAAGGATTTATCAGTATAGCTAGATAACTGTAATAAATTTTATAATTATGTACCTTGTTCCATGTCTTCATACTAATTGAGTTAGCGTATCTGAAGTGTGCTGCTTAAGCATACATTGCAAATTCAATCAAACTGCAGACCTGCATTGAAAGTATATTTTCTGTTTAGCAAGAAAACAGCAATGTCTTTTTACTTATAGCATTTTTGTAATCTCTGAGGTGTACTGACCAAGCGTACATCGCACACGCTAACTTTTTACCTGTATTGCTTGCTGCATTGAAAGCATTTTTCTGTTTAGCAGGAAAACAGCACTGTCTTTTTACTTATAGATTTTTGTAATCTCTGAGGTGTACAGACCAAGCGTACATCGCACATGCTAACTTTATACCTGTATTGCTTGCTTTTATTGAATGAGCTGGCCAAATATTTCTTATACGCCAACCCCTGCACGTGCGCCGGTTAAGCGTACATCGCAAACGCCAACAATCTACAAACTGATATTGAAAGTATCTACTAGTTTTGCAAGTAAACAGTAAAGTCATATAGACTAATGCAATTTGTAATATCTGAAGAGTGTTGGTTATGCGTTCACCGCAAACGCTAGCAATTTAGAAACCTGTGTTGCTAATATTCACTAAGCATGTTGGTCTAACGAGGATCTCAACTTTTAATTACTTCTGGATTTCCTCTAGATAGGTTCCATACTGCATAAACTTATTAACATATTATCTACAATACATTTGCCTAAAATAGTAACTTCTTTAGTGGATGTACTACCTTTTCCAAGCTAGTGTACCCTTAGATATAAGATTAGAAGCATTATAGTTACAGTGCAGTCCCACGTACTGGTTTATTCTGTATTTCATGTCGGAATTTTCATTTATAGTTACTTGTTTGTTTATCTGTATGTACTGCTGTATTGGAACAAGAGTATTAATATATATCTGAGGTTGCCCTGCATTACCCTCTGTGACTAAGCCTGGCTTGGACGCCCACTCCTAAAATAATATATTACAAGCTCTGCTGCCTTTAGCCCCTTCATGGGAACTGAACTAAGCTTCTCCTAGAAGAAACTAAGGAAGTATGTGCAACTGCTGCTAACCTTTGTAATGCCATTTTATCTAAAACCCTGCTAGGTTTTCAGTACACTCCTTGCCAGGAAAGCCAGCAGCCAAACCCTTCTCACCTCTGTTCCCCACATACTTGTCCCTCTTCTAGCTCCCTTAGTCATACAAGTTCCCTTCTCTCCTCAACATTTTCAGTTTAGGGAATTCCCTAGTGGAATCACAGGTGCACTTTAGCATTTGTCCACTAGATGGCACCCTCTCCCCACTACTTTTGACTTCCCATATGTCTTACTTTACTCTCTTGTATTCTACACAAGTTCTAATTTGTCTATTTTTCTCTCTCTTTCTTTTTTTAATTATTTGACTACTCTATCCCACTAAATCCTTGTCCCCTGTACTTACCTTCTCCAACCAACACCCCACTGATAGGTTCATGCTGTGGTCCTGCCTTCCTTGGCTCAACCCGCTCCGTTCACCCTGCGGGCTCACTCCGCTCCCCTGCCCTGCCCCCAATTCTCACCCGCCCCCTGGACCTCTACATTAATACCTTAATAACCACATCCACTACACTACCTAACCAATTAGTCTCCACATCTCTGTCAACACCCACTCACTTATCCCACCCATACCAATCCTCACTCAGTACACCTAAAATACCTTACCTGGCCAATTAGTCTCCATTTTTCAGTCAACACCCACTCCCATAACCTACCCATACACAAGCATTACTCTACTCTCCAATCCCTTATATTAATTAGAGGCTTAACTATACCTCTCTATATATAACATCCTTGCACCTATAGTTTACTCAGCAACTACTTACCAACTCTTAACTGCCACCTTCAACATCCATCTTCATTATGATTTCAAAACCCTCATCCTTCTCCACTCTATTACTTCTCCTCAATATATCCTACATCTACTACCTCACCCAGCCCAATCATGCTAACCACTCACAATCCTTTCACATAACCAACCATCTCAACTTACCTCCCTCAAACACACACATCATAATATCTCCCTATCTATAGGATATAAATAAACAACTACTCTTCCCTTATAAACTTATCACCCCTCATAAACATTCTACCACCATAGCTACTAACAAATCCTTCATCATCATAATAAAGTCTAACCCATACTCTAAGCAGTCCAGATACCTCTCCAAACCAATCCTATTTCTAATTACCACACTGTTATCAGGAGACATTCACCCTAATCCTGGCCCCTCCACCTCATCCACTACAAACAAGTCCATACTATTTACCTCTCTAAACTCCCAAAGCATAGTGAACAAAATCCCAAACCTCCATGCCTGGCTTAGACACAATAAACCTGACATCCTATCCATCTCTGAAACTTGGTTAAAACCCCATATAAAAGACTCTGAACATCACCCAACTATTCAGTCATAAGAAAAGACAGAGCCTGTAAAAAAGGGGGTGGAGTAGCTCTCCTATACTCCTCCTCCTTATCAGTTACTCCATATAACAAACCTATTCCCCACTTCAGTAATGCCGAACTACTCCTAGCACTATTCCAGATTAATATACACAAGCACATATGTATAGTCTCTCTCTACATCCCCCCTGGTGACAATATTGTTACACTCGAGGACATCCTCTCCTGGCTCTCCACCAACATTAGTAATGAAACAATAATCCTGGGAGACATGAATATTAATTGGTCCTCCATTCAGTCTCCCACAAACCCACTTAACATCAACCTTTATAACTTCTCACAGCTAATTAACTCCACAACCCACCCCTCAAAAAACTTCACCAGTGGTAGCATTTTAGACTGGATTTTAGTCCGTCACCCTCATTATTTCTCTGATAGTGGTATACTTCCAGACCCTCTTAGTGACCACCTACCCACATTCACATATCGACTGCCTTCACTTCTACACCAAACACATAATTACATTTCTACTCGTAACCAAAAAAACTTCAATCCTATAGCCTTTACTGACTCCCTAAAAGCAATAAACTGGAACATTCTAAAAAACTCTACCTCTAGATAATGCTGTTGCACACTTCAACTCAACCTTCTTAAACCTTCTAGACCACCATGCTCCTTTACGGACTAAGAGAATAAAAATCAAAACTGCCCCCTGGCTAACCAAAAATACACTAGCTACCATGCGACACAGAGATAAAGTCTGGGCACTTTATCAGAAAAATAGGTCCCCCACAACTCAAAACGAATACAGATTACTTAGAAATAAAGTAAAACAGCTTATTATCACAGACTGACAAAATTACTTCTCCATACTCCAAAACAGCAATAAAACTAACCCTCAGAAATTCTGGAAAGGAATCTCTACCCTTATCAATCTTGGCAAAATAGACAACCCCAGCCTAGACCCCAGTGCTGCAGACATAGATTTGGCCACACAATTTAACTCTTTTTTCATTAACTCTATTTCTAAACTAACCTGGACATTCTCTAACAACACCACTCCCTCCACTTCACCCTCGCCTTCCCCTACTAACACTTTTACCTCCACTCCTCCTACTACACTCTCTTCCTCTCCATTATCTCCATCCTCTAATGCCCTCTCTTCCCCTTCCTCTCCTTTCTTATTTAAACCCATACCCACATCTACCATAAAAAACTCCTTCAGAAACTGAAGCCATGCTCTAATGCCCCAGATAACATCCCTTCATACTTTCTTAGCATAGCTGCAGAAGCCATTTCCTACCCCATTAGTATTCTAATCAACCGCTCTATCCAAGAAAGCATAGTACCCCAAATATGGAAAAAGGCTTTTATCATCCCCTTACATAAAGGTGGTAATCACAACAATACATCCAATTTCCGTCCCATCGCTATCCTATCTCCCATCTCAAAACTCCTAGAAAAGTGTATCCAACTACAACTCCTACCATATCTCTTAGACAATCACCTACTAGCTCCAACTCAGCATGGCTTTAGACCTGGTCATAGCACTATGACAGCCCTCCTCTCCTTCCTGGAAACTAAATAAGGCCCGGGACTCTGGCCATATTGTCTCTACCCTCCTACTTGACCTCTCTAATGCCTTTGATACTATCTCTTTCAAACTTCTTCTAACTAAACTCTCTCAGCTCAACCTATCCTCTTCTTCTTTAAACTGGTTTTCCAGTTACTTGTCTAACAAATATCAATCAGTAAAATGGAAAAAGGCCACCTCCTCTTTCCTTAATACCCCAACTGGAGTTCCCCAAGGATCTATACTAGGTCCTCTCCTCTTTAATATATTCATAAACGACTTCCACAATTCTATCCCTTCCTCTAATATCATCCAATATGCAGATGATTTAACTATTATCTGTTCTGCCACATCCATCCCCATGCTGCAAAAGCTTACACAAGATGCATTCTCAATCACTGAACAATGGATGAAAGAAAATCACCTAGCACTAAATGCCTCTAAAACGAAATTAATTGTTTTTACTCTCTCTAAAGCCACCTCTATCAATATAAGCACATTTTCTATCACTAGTCATAACAACACATCTCTAGACTTGGTGTCTGAGGCTAAATTACTAGGGGTCCAAATTGGTAGTAAGCTTAAATTCAACTCCCACCTTCTACTAAATATCAAAAAAACTCACCAAAAACTAGGCATGCTCTACCGACAAAATCGTTGCCTTGCACCCTCCACTAAAATCACTCTCTCTACCTCATTTCTTATCCCCTCCCTTCTCTACGGAGCCCCACTCTTAACCAACCTACAATCCTCCCTTAAAACACAACTTTCCTCATGTTATAACAAAATCGCTTAATTCGCTACTAGCCACAAGTCATCTAGCCACCACTGTTCTTCTCTCTACAAACTAAAATGGCTAGAACTATCCAATCAGCTCACGTACACCCAACTGACTCTTGCACATAAGCTCATTTTCAACCCCTTACTATGTCCATCCCTTTCCTCTGCCTTTAAAATGCACCTACCCAACAAAGTACTAAGATCTAACAACCAAAACCTAATAGAATTGCACAAACCAACTCGCCCCTCAGGGAAAACACTCCTATCCTATGGTCTAGCACATCTCTGGAACTCCCTACCTCCATCCATTCATACCACCTCTAACCACTTTATATTCAAAAAATCTCTACACTCTCATCTACTATCCCAGTGGGAATGCTCCAGCTCTCATCCATCATAATATACACTGGAAATTACTTTTTCCCCCTCCTTTCTGATAACTTCCTTTCCTATCTCATACATTCTCTGCTTGTACCAACTAAACCATTTTCAAAAATGTATTGTGTGTCATATATTCAACCTTCCTAAGAGTTAATGGCTTCTCAGTACTTATATTAAAAATGTTTTTCTTTTCTAGTATGTATCTTCTGTAACATTCATCACCAGTCTGTACAATTTGTAACCTTATGCTCTAAGCTGTATCACTTGGAAACATTGTAATCTAACCTAAAACCTATTGTAACCTCATTTCTGGTGCTATACTACTTGCAATGTCATGCTCTAAGCTACATCATTTGTAAATTTTTGTAATCTAATGTAAAACCTATTAAACTTGTTACTGGAGCTTTTCTCCCCGGGACTCCATTGAAAACTGGTTCATCTTGGCCCAATGGACAATCCTGGTAAACCAACTGCAAGTAAATAAATAAATAGTCGATCACACTGTGTGCGATTAACGTATGTGCGTTAATCAGGTAGCAGAACCATTAGTGCGAGTACTGTATTGTCGTACCTTACAATAGCGAACAGCTGCTATAGCAAGGTTTGACAGTGTATTGCAAATCATACTGTAGTGGGGATTGAGAAATGTACCTTTTCCTCAGTGTAGTGCAATCTCTGAGTTTGTATATATAAGTAGGGGGGGTGTGGGGGGGCACAGGTGGGCTTGCCCCTCCTGCAAAACATGTTAAAATATGTTTAGCGGCTATGAGCATCTCAGTGAAGCTGAAATGTTCGATATTCGGCTTCACTGAAATGCTCAGTTCGGCATTTACTGTGATCGGTGTTGATTTCTGAACATTTTCTTTGGATATCTGCACTTTCCGCCACAGTAGTGTCGAACATGTGATAGTAAACCCACACACACAGACACACACACACGCACATATATGTGTGTGTGTGTGTGTGTGTGTGTGTATGTATATATATATATATATATATATATATATAGATATATGTATATATATATATATATATATAGATATATGTATGTATATATATATATAGATATATGTATATATATATATATATATATATATATATGTATATATATATATATATATATATATATATATATATATATATATATATATCTGGGTCTACTTTTTTTTATCAAAAGCTCATCCTTTTGAAAAGAAAAAGTACGAACCCATTTACATGAAAGTGCACTTAAACAAAAGTGCACTTTCACAACTACCAGTTCAACAAACTGGTTAATATAAAAAAAAAAAACACTGCAGCACCGCGTCACACTACAGTGGGGATAAGGGAATATACCTGTTTCCCCACTGTAGTGTGATCTCGGAGTTAGTATATATAAAGAATCCGAGGGCATGGGGGGCACAGCCCCTGACATGACATGTACAGGGGGGCTAGCCCTCTGCAAAAATGACTTTGTAATTTTTTTTTTGTTGTTTAATATTACTGGTTCGTTGAACCGGTAGTCGCAAAAGTGCACTTTTGTTTAAGTGCACTTTCCCATAATTGGGCTGGTATTTTTTCTTTTCGAAATTATGAGCTTTCAATAAGGAAAAGTAGACCCCTATAGATATATATATATATATATATATATATATATATATATATATATATATATATATAAAGAGAGAGAGTGTGTGCGCGATCGATAGAGATTACTGATTATGTATATTAGATTATTCTTTTTGTCATGTTTCAGGAGGCCCTCTGCATTACAGAGGGGGGAAGAGTATAGCTGCTCCCTTTTGCTGCTCTTTTGCGTGGCTCTTTAATGTTTAGAATCCTATTCTCTTGGGAAAATGCCTGATGTCCCCTAACAAGACTTAGGAGGTGCAGACATCCCAGTGGTCCTAACTTGTTTCAAATTCCTCATACAATTCAGGTTTATTTTTAACATTCTTCATGTGAGAATTCATGTGTTGAGTGCCTGTGAATCCTGAGATGGATTTACATTAATTAAATCATGATCGGAGACCAACACAGGGTGCTGCCTTTGTCTGGGGAGGGAGCATAGTGTTAATGGGTATCAGCATTTTCAAGCAGTTCAAATCTATGTTCCCCTGTCAGCTAAAGAAATGGTTATCTTGTTTCACCAATCCTTTCTGTCTGCAAAAAATAGGTACAGATAGAACTGTTTTCTTAATTATAGCATACATACAAACTTTGGATGCCGTAACTAGTGATATCAGTACTTATAGAAATGTCTCACCTTTGATGGTTAAGCAGTATGCAAGTAATGTTGGTAAGAAGCCAAGGGCTTTAAGAATAAATGGAGTGTTAGATGATGATTTGTATGTATTTTTAAGCATTGAACATCCAGTAATTCCTATTTTTGAAGCACTACCAACAATGCATAAAAATACCCTACCCCCACCAATGAGACCAATAGTTTCAGGGAGGGGATGGGTTACTGAACATTTATCTATGTGGGTAGAAGCAAAATTGAAAAATCTGCTTGCTTATTTTCCTGGGATTTTGAAAGACATTGCACAGTTCTTATCAAAATTGTATGATGCTTGCCAAACTTTAGATTTGAAGAATGTGTTGATGGTAACCATGGACGTTAACAGTCTGGTCACGGTCATCACAAATGAATATGGGTTGAAGTCAGTGAAAGAGGTACTGCATACTGTTAATATATACGATGAGAATACCAATACTTTAATCCTAGAAGCACTAGCATTGGTGTTAGAAAATAACATCTTTCTTTGTAATGGAACACATTATAGGCAGGTGCATGATGTTGTCATGGGCAAACCCTGTGCCAGCTTATATGCTAATTTAGTGTTAGCCTTCTGGGAAGATAAAAATATTTTTAAATGTGAACATCTATGGAAGACTTCAACAATTTTTTATGCCAGATTTGTTGATAGTTTTTGTTGTGGGCACAGGGCAGTGATGAACTGTTAAACTTTGTTGATTACCTTGAGAAAACTACAGATTTTCTTAGGTTCTCAGTAGAGTACAGCAATGAGACCATTGCCTTTTTAGATCTCACATTAAATAAAAATGTAATTGGTAAGATAAACACCACCTTGCATAGGGAACAATGGTGGAGAAATCATTATTTGAATGCACATAGTATGCATCCTAGGCATACTTCTCATAATATTATGCAAGGGCAAGGATACAGAGTTTCTCGGCTGTGCACAGACAGTAATGAGTTTTATAAAGAAATAGATGTGTTAAATGAACATCTTAAGGAAAAGGGGTATTCAAAGGAAAATTTAGAAAAAACTAAGAACAGTATAATATCCAACAAGGAAGCCAGGGCTAGACCATGGTTTTCTGATAATAAGGCACAGCAGGGAGATAGGTTGAAGCCATCTAATAAGTATGACAACAAACCCAAGGTAATGCTACGTTATAGTAACAATGTGTATGGGATATGTGATATTATTAAGCAAAACTGGAAGATACTAAGAAGAGACAATCACTTGAAGGACATTTTAGATGAGAAACCTAGATTTACCTTCAAGTGAAATAGTAATATAAGACATGTTATGCATAGAGCCTGGTTTGAAAAATAAGAAGAAGGCTAACAGTGTTTCCTCTACACACATGAGAACAGGGACTTTTCCCTGTAGGCATTGTAAAGCATGTCCAAGTGTGAACGGTTTAAATTATTTTATACATCCTGTTACAAACAAAAAATACACATTTGAGTTTTATGCAGATTGCCATACAGACAATGTGGTTTACCTGGCATGCTGCAAGTCGTGTCCGAGTTTTTATGTTGGAAAAACTAATAAGTTAAAAGCAAGAGTATTGCATCATTTGTCAACTATGAGTAGGATAAACATAATGCATTGTACCAGCATGGTTCTAGCTTTCCAGATCATACTTTTGCTTTTATGGTTCTGCATGTTGCACAGATAAAAAAAAAAGGGGGGGACATTGTCAGTGATACAGAGTATCATACAATATATATTATATTACAGAGAGTTAACATGGATCATGCAGTTGGCTGCTGACAACCACCTGGGTTAAATAGTTCTGTACCTTTAAAACCAGCCTTAAAGAAAAGGCGGGTCAAGTAATTGGTTGCTTTTAGAAAAGTTTTAATATTTAAAGGCTGTCCTGGTTATGTGAAGTTTGTCTGATGAAGTTTTTTTTAACCTGAAAGCGCTTCCGTTTCATAGTAAAAGATTACGGCCAGTGTGGACTCTATTTTGTTTGTTTTTGGATTAATTATTAGTTATCTAAAAATTTTCCAGTTGTATTACATATATACAAATATTATTTATAGAGCACTGGGGGCCAGGATCTGCAGCATTCTGAAAGTTATTTATTGTTTTGTTATTTTACTTTATACTGCCCGTACATTAGATAAAGTAAGCCTGATGAGATGCACGTGCCAGTTTATGAAGGGGAAGGGGATGCTTCTGGGTTCATCACAAAAACACAAAATGTCTTAATTTGTTTCACAGTAGTGTATTTCAAATAAATTTACATTTAGTTTCCACCATCTTTGTCTTTGGCATTCAACATTGTGGTCTTATTGAGTTAAGCAGTATTGTTTCACGTTTGAATTTACTTTTTGTCAGCATGATATTCGAGGTATAAGTGTCTTGCACAACAGCAACATAATTGTGTTGATTTGCATCTCTTACTCCATGAAGATATTACTAAATCATTATTTATTGTGTATGACATTCAGTGAAAGTGTTGCTGTTTAGAATACAGATTTTTACATATGAAGCACGATTTGAGTGTAGTTAACGACACTTCTACATTAGAAAATATTTAAACTAAAGGAGGAATTTGTAGAAGTTGTGTTTATAAAATATTTCCAGATATTTTTCTTTTTCTCATCCATCATTTTTCAATACAATGCTCTCATTTTCTGGTGGATTTAAATATGTAGCCTGACTTTTTATTTAACAATTTGCGACTGTTTCCTGTAAATGTATTACGACTGGCATTAATGTGGGGGAACTATTTTTTAAAAGAATAGTGTACCATGTTATGATTTACATGACACTCTTCAGTTTCAATAGTGCAGACATGAGTATCAAAAGTGGTAAATATGGAATAAGCTATCTCTTATTCTGCGTCTCATTTCCTGTGACATCACTAGTGCATGTTTGGTTGATGTACTATTTTAGTGGTTAGGAATTGCTTACTAGGAGGCTTATACCTTGAAATGGATGGCATTCAAGTTTGGGGCCCCCACACACTCACATAGTCTAGGAGCTTAAGCATTTCCTGTCCTTCCTTGGCTTTTAAATACATTTTGCTTTAAAGTGTCTGGGTTTCCAGGATATTTCTAAATGATTGCCTTTGCTGTTTATTGTACAGTATTTTTATTAACCACTTGTTTTATTGGATTATGGTTTTATAGCTAGGTCGTTTTTTTTTCCTCCATTTGGTAACATCTGGTCATTTTTATAATGTGTGTCTACTTAACTTTAAAAAAGTTCTTAAAAGGTTCATAAGCCAAGTAATGTCTCCCCCCATTTGTTTCACATCATTGTAGGTGTTTCAAATATTCTTTGTAAGTTATCATGTAGGTAAAGGTTGCCTGGACAGTTAACAAGTCTCCCTTGTCTGATTTCCTATTGTGGTCATTTTTTTACTGAAACTTGACTTGATAATTTTGGGCTTTACCAGCACCTGCCATTTTAATTAGTTTTCAGGGCTTCTGCCCCTTATTATATTATATAAGTAGCTGTGCGATATCAGGATGACCGTGGACACTAATTTGAACACATCTTAGTTGCAGGAGAAAACTATAGGTTTCTCTCTTTCCACTGTATACCATATTGTGTGAGGAGTTTCCTGCAAGGAACGGACTTCCTCCTTGACTCAGTTATTCATGATCACATCATTTACTTTGTGTTTTCACCCTTTGGATCAAGGACGAGTCAGTAGACTGTTGTTGAAGAATTAAGTTGTGTAATGAGAGGTCCGGGCTTTGTTCAGTTGACCTCTGCAACTTATAGACTGGTTCATACATTGGACTTGGTGTTTCATTTGGATATAAAATCCCAAGATTTAGTGAAACCAGTCTCGTGATCACACCACTTTCTGGTCTGCTTTGGCTTTGAACTCCCATGCCAAGACCTCCTAGTCAGAGATGAGAATTTTTGCTCCACTGTGCACATTATGTTAAAGCTTTTCATCATAGTCAACAACCCTCCTTTTTCCCATTTTTCTACATGGGGCAAAGTTTTGTGTTAACTGTTGCCATATGTCTCAATTTTGTGCCACACTCCCATCTTCGACATTCATGCCTGACTGTTGAAGATCTTCTCTCACACAATCCATCTGTGCCTTTGTTGGATGCCCTGATTTCCTCTTATCTTCTTCCTGTCTTTCCCAAATTTTCATCTGATTGTCTTCTGCTTTTCTGCACATGTACCTCAACCACCATAATCTGTTCACTTTGATCTTTTTTTGTAATTGGAGCTACTTTGGCTACTGCTCCACCACCTGCCCTACCACCTGTCTCAGGCACTTCATTGATGAGATGTGCAGCCCTGCCTGTTGATCCACTGGGAGACCTCTTTCTAGTTTAGAGTGCGAGTCTGTTGCTGGTTTCTTCTCCAGCAAAATTTGCTTGCTGCTATTAGTTCTGCCTTGTTGCCCCAGTATTGCTGTTATTGAAGCTTGATTTTCCATTGTCTCTTGGAAATGTTTAATGTTCCTGGTTATAATGAGCCCATTGCATTGCTTAAGCTTGAACACATGTCCAATGAGACTGGTTCTGTGTGGTCTTGATGTCTTGGGGCGAGCAAATTATCAGATATTGATCACATCTCTGAGACCATGGATTTTTCCATCAGCTTTGAAAGAAGCCGTCATTATTCTTGCACTTTAACGTTATGTCCCAATATACTTGATAATTTCCCCACAATCTCATACTTTTTATTCCTGTCTTTTAGATATTGGACTCGTGGATCAATTTCCATATGGGTTCTGCATTTGTCACTGTACAAAACAGTTCTTCTTTCATGTGGTAATCTCCTGATGGCCAAAGGCCAGTGACTTTATTCAGTCTTGGTTGTCCTCACTCTCTTGACTGCATTTGACATCATTTATTGTGACATTTTGACTGAACATTTACATTTGTACTGTGATCCTTTCCTTCATGGTCTTTGACTGGTTTGTGTTCTGTATGTCTAACTTCTGCCAAAGGACATGTTCTGGTCTGAACAAATCTTCACTTCATTCTTCACTTCACCTTTTGGACTGTGGAGCGCCACAGGGTTCATTCTTAGTATTGTCATTGTTCTCAGTGTATATGCTTCCAGTAGGAGATCTAATTAGGGGAAGGGGTTTAGTGTAGCATTATTATGTGGATGATACTCGCATTTATCTCAGGATGAGACAAGTATGTATTCCTTCGCTGACCATCTTGAAGCCATGTACCGATGGCTTTCTTGTAATTGAAATTAAATGCATCTAAAACCGAGACCATGGCAATCCATGCTATGTTAAAGGATTCTTGAGTTTGTTGAAAAGTTGCATAATATTGGTGTTTGAGTTCAGGCTGACATTTCAGGACCAGGTATCAGCTGTTAGATTTCACAGATGAAAACATGAAGACTTGTTTAAGATCAAGCACATTTTTATTTCAAGTTGACCTTTCAGTAGTACTTCATACTTGGTTTCATCACAGCTGGATTATTGCAATACCCCTTACCTAGGTCTTTCCAACACTACATTAACACCTACAGGTGGTGCAGAACTTGGCTGTCAAGTTACCAGCAGGTACTTCATGTTACCAACATATTACTCCTGGTCTCTGTGGTCTGGACTGGCTGCCTAACAGATTTAGGGTTAGCTGTAAAGTTCTGGTGTTAGTATGCTTGTCTGTCCTTACATGAATGAATTATGTACCTCATGTGCCTCAACTAGGATTTTACACTTGACCACCATGCAGCTGTGAGTGGTTACACTAGTATGTCTTGAGAGTTCTGGTGCACAGTCTTTCCCCTTTCAAACTCCCTAAATATGGATCCTGCTACCTCATTGGCTTTGGGAGTGTTCAGCATATGCTGGCTTCAGTAATTTACTTAAAATCATACCTCTTCAATACTGCATTTGAAGGGGATGAATGAAGAAAAACACAAAAACAGAAGCTGAAGTTGTTTTGAGTTGTCAAATTTCTCCATTGTTATGAAGCAGTGGTATTAATATGAATAAGTATGCCTTGTGAGTCTTTGTGATGCCTTCTGTATGGGAGATGTTGGGTGGGTTCCCTCTGCAAAAGAAGTGCTTTTAAATTGTGGGGTCTTGTCTGTGAAAAAAGAAATGCTTCTATGTTATGTAGTATGAACAAAACTTTGACTAACTGGGTTCATCCAGTTGTAACTTTATCTGAGTGAAACTTGAAGATTAATAGTGAAACTACCAGTTTCCGGTCTATTATATGTGTTTGACCTTTCATACTGTCCTTATTCCACTTTGAATGCTTGTATTATCAGAGTTTTTTTTTCTAATCATATTTCCTAGTTGTGATTATATTTAAAGGAAAGATGTTGTACCAGCTATAAGTGGCAGGATTGATTATAAGAATTTTCACTGAAAAATGTGATGACCACTTCTGTTAACTGATTTATATAAGCTGAGTAGAATAAGGTCCTCCTGCTACAGGATTACCCATTTAATTTCAAGGTCACTGGGGAGATTAAACTTCTGACACACACTGGGCATGAGACAAAGGAATTTACTTTGCATGACATCATAATCCATCACAGCACACACATACAGTTGCTTTCACATTACATGTACACATACAAGCCATTTTGACAACTACCAGTTCCCCTACTACACAAAAGGGTACCGATTTTTTTGCGATTTTTTTGATTGGCCCGTATACCGGTGTACGGGCCAAACAAAAATTGCTAAACACGGAGCCACTTCTGTTTAATGTGAACTGCGATGTTCCACATTAAACACAAGAAGCTCTGAGTTTAGCGATTTCTGATTGGCCCGTATGCCAGTATACAGGCCAATAAAAAAAAAATAAATAAAACAAAGCGGAGGCTGCCCGGGATTTAAACCGGCAGTGCGGGACTCAGGATCAGGCTGCTGATCTCGGGACAGTCCCGCCCAAATAGGGACGTCTGGCAACCCTGCCCCCAGGTAACAACATTAATACCCTTGAAAATATTCTCTGCTGGCTCACCTCAAACTTCCCACAAGAAACCATACTCCTTGGAGATTTTAATATAGACTGGAAATGTACTTCTGAAAATCCTACTACTCACATAAACCTTCATGGCTTTTATCAAACCATCACCTACCCTACAAGAACACATAAACCAAGCAATAAACAAACCACTGTAGACTGGATTCTAGTTAACAGTAACCCCCAACTATATGAAACAGGCATACTTCCCGATGATATCGGTAACCACTCTCTTACCTTTATAACTAAACTAAAAACCTCAATTCCCAGTCAAGTAAACATCAGAACCACCCGGAACAAAAAATATCTAAACCCAGTTAACTTTCAAGCAGAGATTGGAGCTTGCAATTGGACTCCCCTAAAATACTTACCACTTGAGGAAGCTGTCTCGTACTTTATAACAACAAATTCTTACTAATTCTAGAGCACCATGCCCTTCTCGTACAGTCAGAATTAGGACCAAACCAGCATCCTGGCTCTCAAAACAGACAAGGCACAAAATGCAACTGAGCTCAAAGATGAACTAACCCCTCACCTAAACATACTGTTACTCAGCCTCTCCACAGGCTACGTGCCCACAGAGTGGTGCACAGCAATGGTTATTCCGCTCCACAAAGGTGGAGCCACAACGGACCCCAGGAACTATCGCCCTATAAGCCTGACTAGCTTGGTCTGCAAAGCTATGGTGCGCATCATCATGGACCTCATTAACAGAGACATTGGAAACCTACAAACACTGGACCCTACCCAGTTCTGCTTTAAGGGCAGATCATGCCTCCTAAGCCTGGTGGACTTCGAGACAGTTACCAAGGCTATAGATGAGGGAAAGGTGGTCCACACAGCCTACCTAGACCTCGCAAAGGCCTTCGACACCATTCCCCACTCGGGTATTATAGACAAGCTCACCAGCCTGAACGTAAATCCCCTGCGTCATGAGATGGGTTGCCAACTAGCTCACGGACAGAACCCACATAGTAAGAGTTGCAGGAGCTAGGTCTGACTTTAAACTGGTTACAAGTGGCGTTCCCCAGGGCTCAGCCATAGGACCCCTCCTGTTCGGCATATACTTCTCAGAGGTACAGGCAAGCACAGGAGGACTATGGCTGACCAAGTTCGCAGATGACTGCAAACTAGGGGCTATAATTGACTCTCCGGCTGACACAGACATACTCCAAAAGGGTCTCACTGAGACAGATACCTGGTGTCAAAACCATGGCCTCAAGTCAAATGCCAAAAAGTGCATAGTTATCCCCTTTGGAAAAACAAAGTACCCACAAACTACCACATAGGTTGTAGCCCCCTAAATACAGGAGACGTAATAAGGGATCTGGGGACCCAAGTAGATAGTAACCTCTCCTTTGATAACCACATTGCCAAAGTGGTTAGAAAATCCTTCTATGTGGCCCACCTAATCACAAAAGGGTTTGCATCCAGATTGAAAGAGGTCATTGGGCCCCTCTACGCATCACTCATCAGACCCATCATAAAGTACAATGCTTCATTTGGGATGTACCTTACAAGACACCTGCAACAACTGGAAAGACCACAGAAGTACCTCACCAAGAGGATCACTGGCCTCAAGAAGATGCCCTATGCAGCTCGACTGAAGAAACTCCAGCTGTACTAAGTTGCATACCGCCTACTCAGAGGTGATCTCTGCCTGACATACAAGGCCATGTCCAACCCAGAATTGATGGACATGCTCCACCTAAAGAAAACCATATCCCCTCGAGCCACACGCTCCAGGGATCTAAACCTCACCACAACAATAAATAGGACATACTGGAGGGATAGATTGCTGTCCCAGAGACTTCCCATGCTCTGGAACAATATTCCAGTCTACATTAGGCAGAGCTGCTCGCCAACCCTCTTCAAGAGAAACCTTGACGAGTGGATGGGAAACAGAAAGTTTACCCCAGGGATAACTTCAATGGCTGTGCTGGACAGAGGCACAGGGAACTAATCTAAGGGGATGGCGAAAGCCAACACATTCCAGCTAGGCTTATAAATGCCTTCGGGCAGATAGCCTAATACCTACCTATGAGAAATAAAATTTAGACCAAATGGAGAAATCCAACTGATCACTTAAACTTTAGACAGCTTAGAAATGCCACAAAGAAATCAATATTCCTTGACAAAAAAAACTACTACCTTAAATTCCAACAAACCCAACATCAAAACCCACAAAAATTCTGGTCAGGAATAAATAAAATACTTCATCCTGGTCACTCTAAAACACCTACCCCTCTAATTTGACTCAATATTCTTCGATCCAAATTGCTGATACTTTTAATAAATTCTTCTCTGAAACTCTCTTGCTAATACCTTACCACCAGTGTCAACTTCTCACCCACCTGTGCCAACAAATTCGCCACCCCTATTACATCTGCAACCTATTCCAACATCCCTCATACACACCCTTCTTCTGAAACTTAAACCCTGCACCCCATCAGCTGCCCTCCTTCCTGCCAGATATCTGAAATTGGCAGCTGGACTACTTGCCTTTCCCATTTCCATCATAATTAACAGAACCATTATAGAAAATTCTATCCCAAATATCTCGAAAGTCTCTGATATTATCCCACTCCATAAGGGAGGAAACTCAAATAACTGTCAGACTTCCGCCCCATAGCCCTGCTCTCACCTATAGCAAAAATTCTGGAGAGATGTGTTCATCGTCAACTCCTTAAACATTTCCTCCAAAATCACCTACTTGCAGACTGCCAACATGGCTTTAGACCATACCATAGCACTACAACTGCACTCCTATCCTTTTCAGACGATATAAATAAAAGTCGTAACAACCTCCTCCTATCCTCTGCCCTTTTTATTAACCTCTCCAAAGCATTTGACATGATGAATCATGAACTATTGACAGATGCACTTAAATCTCTCTCACTAGATACCCTAACTGTCAAATGGTTTACATCCTATCTAGGAAATAGACAACAAGCAGTCCTCTGGGACAATGAACTATCCCCTCTGCTCCCTATAACTCTAGGAGTCCCACAAGGCTCTATTCTGGGACCTCTCCTCTTTACTACTATTTTCATCAATGATCTAACAACCTCCATTCCGCAAACCACCTGTATACAATATGCTGACACAACATTAATTTGTGCGGCCTCTTCACCTGCCAAACTTCAAACCAGGACCTAAAAAATCTGTACCTTAGGTGAAAACTGGTTCCAGCGATGCTGCCTCCTCCTTCACCCTAAAAAAAAAAAAAAATTACTATTATTCACTCCCACTCAGAAATCCCCTGCCATTAACTTCACAGTCGCATCTAACAATGGTACCATAATAGCTCCTGACATAACCACCAAACTTTTAGGGGTAACAATTGATCACAGTCTTAACTTTGACACACATATCAACCTAACGATTAAATCAGTGAATAGAAAACTTGGCTGCCTTTACAGACTTAAACCTTTTCTCACACCTTCAACCAAAACTACTATTGCCCAAACTCATCTACTTTCCACCCTCCTCTATGCCTCCCCATTTTATACAAATCTCTCCCAAAGCAATTTCAGTAAGTTGACAACATCTTATAACAACATAGCCAGATTTGCCACTGATGCCCCATTTCGTACCGACCACTGCAAAAATCTCAAATTGCTTGGATGGCTTGAACTGCAAAGCCAGTTTTTTTTTGAGCAACTCATGATCATTCACAAGATTCTGCACCATCCCTCAAATACTCCCATACTCAGAAACCTTATTAGCCCTTATCAAAATCTTTTAACCTTAAGATCTGCCAACAGAGTACTTGTTTCTACCCTAAAATCCAATAATAAATCTGGGGACTGCCTGTTCACTAACTCTATTGGTAACTCTTGGAACAAACTTCCAAGGGAACTAACATCCCTTACATCCACTCCACTTTTCAAGAAACAACAAAGAATCACCCTAAAATTCAATAGTAAATCTGGGGACTGCCTGTTCACTAACTCTATTGGTAACTCTTGGAACAAACTTCCAAGGGAACTAACATCCCTTACATCCACTCCACTTTTCAAGAAACAACAAATAATCTTCCTAAAATCACAGTGGCTATGCCCATGTCCCAATCCCGACTGATATTATCTCCCTTGACTGACCACTTTTTAGGTCTATAATTATGTATTTCTGATCTCTTGTTTCCTCCCTTGGAACTCTCCTCAAGCAGTTGTTTTGCCTAGGTTAAAAAAAAAAATACTCATCACCACCCTTGTATGTTATGTTCTATGACTGTGCTGTTTTATTTATCTGTGCAGTTTTATTAATCTGCTTACAAAATGTGTTTTATGTGTCTTGGATAATTTAGTTTAGTCTAAAAGTTCACTACAATATGTTTATATAATGTGTGTTATTGTTTTCTGGAGCTTTTCTCCCTGGGCCTCCGCTGAAAATGGACATATGTCCAGTCGGACTTTCACGGTCAACAAATGTAAAATAAATAAATAAATAAAAATAAATAAAATCTTTGTAATGAATCTCTGATTGTACTCTTCTTTAGGTATATGTGGATCAAGTTGATGAAGATATCGTAGCAGTAACCAGGCATTCTCCTAATACTCACCAGTCTGTGGTAACAGTTTCTCGGACTGCTTTTAGAGACCCAAAGAAATTTCAGTATAGGTCAGATGTCCCTCCAATGTGTATTCCAGGTATTGACCTTTCCTTTTTCTACTGTGTTGTAAAAGTACCTAATAAATATCCATGTTACGAGAGATGTCTTATGTTTTTTCTGTTAGACACGGCTGAAAAATGTTGTGTGTTTGTGCAGAGACATGCATGTGATTACAGGCACAGTGTTAATATTTAATGTTGCATTCAAGTGTTTCTAAGTAATTTCCTGCCAGTGAAATTTGTTTTTCACAAATGTGTTTGATTTTTATCTATACATGCATGAATAGAACCTTTTCCATTTCTGTATTACTTTGTGTTCCAGGTCGTAGCTAAAAGGGGTCCCTAGTCCAGTAGCTTCCCTTGATGCTGTCAGGAGTTCTAAATTTGACTGGTACCACTAAAACTCTGGCAAACAATAATGAGTGGTGTATTTGTACATCTGTCTGGGAGGACAAGTATATACATGTCTACTGTCCTTGTCTTTAGGGGGTTGTCAAGTTTCCAGACTCATGTGCTCAATACAAAAAAAATATCCAGAAGCAGATTGAAGAGGTGGCCTCAGAGTTCACTGTTGACACTCTAAAAGTACAAATTTCCAGACTGTTCCATATTGTTGAGTCGGTGGGTGAACATTTTATAAAGTTTGGGTACAGTGCTGTGGATGCAGCACCGAAGGAATCAGTAATGGATTTTGTTATAAGGAGACATTTCTAGTTGAGAAGTCTCACTGTTCTGACTGATCTGCAAATATACAGAGCTGAGTATATTTTTTTGGCTTAATAGTTGTACTATATTAGTGGTTGCTCAGATCTCTGCTGAAACTGTCTTCCCCACACCCCCTCCCTGTTTTTGGTTTGTAGTTAAATTTGGTGGCTTTTGCAGTGCCCACCCCACTGTAGATTTGATCTAGGGCACTCCCCCAGTCTCATCTGTTTACCGCATTCTACCTAATAAACCTTTTCTGCACTTGCTTTTAGTCCTTTTTAATTTAATTGCATTTTTTCAAACTGTGTGTGATCTAATATTGCTACATATTCAAGCGTGCTAGCTTGCAATGCATGTGAATTGCTTTTACTACTGTTTTTGCTACTTTTCTGTAAAAAAAAAAAAAAAAAACTGTAAGCCTGTTTCCTACCTTTCCTGTAACTAGTGTTCCAGATACAGATTTGCTGTATCCAGGACTGTTTGTAAGCTTCTGAGCCCCCCAAGCCTTTCTGTGTTGGAGGGAAGCCTTCTAGCTTATCAGTGGGAGTGGTAAGCATTAGGTAACCTGTCTACCACATAAGGAGTGGTTCTGGCCCAGAATTTGTAGTTATTGGCCGTTTAGGCAATCTTCCATCTCTCTCACTATTCTGATTTGAAAGCCTGCATTTGCACTTGTTTCTGTCCTGTAACTTGTCTAGTGCAGATACAGATTCTTAGTTTTAGCACTTAAATTTGCTTATTCATGCTCATCACTTGTTCAGAACTTGTAAGCACTAAATAAGCTACTAATTACTATAGCACTCAATCTTCCTCATTACCTAGAGGAAAACAGTTTTTGTACTTACTTTTCTCACTGTCGTTGAGAAAAACAGCTCTTGTACTCACTTTCCTCACTTATCTAGTGGAAAATAGTTTTTATTCAGGCATGTCCAAGGGTCAGCTCACAGTGTTCTCCCCTGTCTATCTGATGAATCTGGGCATCTTGAGGCAATGTAGAAATTGCCTCATGTACACAGACAACCCTCTCCTCCTACCACCCAACACTACAACCTGTGAGAGATGCACTTATCTAGCCAAACAAGACTTAACCTGACAGTCAAGAGGAGAAGGTAAACATTTGCACCACACCACACTCGTCACATAGTCTCACTACGTCTACACCACCAAAATCCACACATAGAAACTCAAAAACATTCACGGAGGCTCTCGATAATAATCTGCCTAAGCAACAGAGACCTCCAAAGCAGTAACACAAGCAACCTCCATCCCCCAACACAACCCAAATGACACATAGCCCACAGACTCAGTGTGCCACTCAAACACAACCAATAAGGCAAAACAACATACCCAACACACTAGTCATAGGTGACTCTATATTCAGGCACACTGATGTCCCACTCACCAGGCTAAACAAGGAGACGGTTACTGTCAGCTGCCTGTCGGGTGCCAGGATCAGCCACATAACCGACGCACTCGGGTCACTCCACAACAAGTACAGATATGACTCTGTCATTGTCCATGTTGGTGTGAATGACCTGAGATGTACCTCCCTGGACTACATGAAAAGAGACATGAAAGAGCTCTCCGATCTTGTAGCCCAGGCAGGTAAGACCCTAGCCCTGAGTAGCATTCTGCCATCGCCCAGAATGGTACCGCAGTACAAGGACAAAATGATTGACTTCAACAATTGGCTAAGCTTCTGGTGTCATTCTAAGGGGATCCAGTATCTGTCTGCTTGGGATGACATGGTCAACAGACCAGGATGCTTTACCATAGATGGCCTGCACTTGTCGCCCCTGGGATTCCGGGTACTGGCTAAGACTCTTGCTGCCCCTTTAGTGCCTTTTTTAGGCAGGGTTCAAGTAACAAATTCACCACCATAACAGGAGCAAGCAAGCAAAAACTGAGGGTAATGCTACTCAGTGCTAGAAGTCTAAATTTCAAAATGCACTCACTCGAGGCACTCCTTAAAATGGAGAACATCGATATCTGTGCAGTGACTGAGACCTGGTTCAAGGCTCCAGAGAGCACCCCTGCACTACCAGGCTATAACTCATACCACACCTTTTGGCCATGTAACCTGGACCGAAACACCAAAGGTGGGGGTGTGTCCATATTCATTAAGGATATCCACACCTCCAGGCTAGTTGCTCAGCATAATGCATCCGAGGTTATCCAAGTGCAACTAACTCTTGGCAAAACTGCAATCCAAATTGTAGCTTACTACAGATCCCCCACCATGCCCCAGGATTCCCACTCCTCTTTTTTTGATGTACTGGAAAATGTTAGGGTTCAACCAAACACTCTCTAATAATGGGCTACCCCACCATTAACTGGGAAAACTACTCTTGTACCAACTCCTTAGCGCAACACTTTCTGGAATTCATAAACTCCAATGCCCTAAATTAACTTATCCACACCCCCACCAGGGGCAACAGTATCCTAGACCTAGTCATTACCAACATGAGTGACCGGTGTTCCACACCTGAAGTCAACTCCTCGTTGGTCCGATCCGACCATTAGCTAATCACCCTTGATATCCACATCCCACCCCCACCCCCCATTAAGGAAACCACAGTAAAAAAATTCTCCAAAGCCAACTTCATGCTTCTTAAGACAGAAGTAGTGAACTTCATGACACCCATGCAGATGGACAATACAGTTACAACTGCTGAATCCTACACAAATGCACTCTATAAGCACTTACATGAGTGCATGGATCGTGCTATCCCAAACAGAACCAAGACGCTATCCTCCAAAAAAGGAAGCCAATCTGGTGGTCCCCTGCCATAAACAAAAACTGTACAACAGAAGGAAGAAACTGTTGCAAAAGAGTGTAAAATCCCATGAGTGGAGGAGCTCCCTGGTCAGCCTCAGTAAGAAGCTGAGATCCGTTATAAGATCCTCCAAAGCTAGCTATGCAAATAAAATCGCCACTAATTCTAAGGACAAACACAAAGCATTCTATAGCTATGTCAAGAATCTCGATGGCAACACCCAGATCTGCTGTGAGTTACAGCACAAACGCACGAAAATTACAGAACCAACTAATATTGCCAACATCCTGGCAGATGGGTACAGTGCTAACTTTACCCCCCCCCCTCACCCCCTAAAGGGCCCATATCTATACAGGAAGAATGCAGAGTCCCTGTAATCACAACTACGCAGGTAAAAGCTGCACTCTCTAAAGCCAAAAACTCAGCATCCATGGGACCGGACAACATCCCAGGCTGTATTTTACACAAACTTCAGAATGAACTGGCTCCTCACTTAAGCACCATGTTCAAAAATAGCCTCGCATCAGGCTTTGTGCCCACTGAATGGTGCACAGCAACAGTTATCCCACTCCACAAAGGGGGAGCCACCACTGATCCCGAGAACTATAGACCTATTAGCCTGACGAGCCTGGTCTTCAAGGCCATGGAACATATCATCATGGAACTCATAAACAAAGACATTGGTAACCTCCAAACTCTGGATCCCACCCAGTTCGGGTTTGTGAAAGGCAGATCATGCCTCTTGAACCTGATCGACTTCTTTGAGGCAGTCACCAAAGCCGTAGATGAGGGTAAGGTGGTTCACACAGCCTATCTTGACCTTGCCAAGGCTTTTGACACCATCCCCCATCCTGGAATTATAACTAAACTCAATAAACTAGGCATAAATCCCTACGTCACAAGATGGGTTGCCAACTGGCTCACTAACAGAACCCACACTGTAAAAGTTGCAGACTCCAAATCTGACCTCAAAGCAGTGACAAGTGGAGTACCACAGGGTTCCATCCTGGGACCTCTCCTGTTTGGTATCTACTTCTCTGAAGTACAGGCTAACACAGAAGGCCTCTGGCTAACGAAGTTCGCCGATGACTGCAAACTAGGAGCCATAGTCAAGTCCCCAAATGATGTGAACATCCTATAGAAGGGCCTGTCTGAGACAAATGCGTGGTGTCAGAGCCATGGCCTCAAGCTCAGTGCCAAAAAGTGCAGTGTCATCCCCTTTGGTAAAAACTCTGTACGAATGCATGATAAGAGACCTTGGGACCCAGGTGGACAGTAGTCTCTCCTTTGATAGTCACATCACCACAGTAGTCAGGAAGTCCTTCTACATGGCACACCTTATCATAAAAGGGTTCTCATCCAGGAAAAAAGAGGTCATCGTTTCCCTCTACTCGACACTCATTAAACCCGTTATAGAGTACAACGCCCCTTTTAGAATGTACCTCACAAGACATCTGCAGCAGCTGGAAAGGCCACAGAAGTACCTCACAATGAGGATTACTGGACTCAAACAAATGCCCTACACTGACCGCCTCAAAAAACTCCAGCTATACTCCGTAGCATATTGCTTACTCCGAGGTGATCTCTGCCTAACATATAAAGCTGTGTCAAACCCAGAGCTGTTGGACATGCTACACCTAAAGAAATCCCAATCCCTCCGAGCTATACGCTATAGGGAGCTAAACCTTGTCACCACAATAAACAGGACATGCTGGAGGGATAGATTCCTATCCCAGAGGCTTCCCATATTCTGGAACAGGCTACCCATCTATGTCAAGCAAAGTTCTTCATTTGCACTCTTCAAGAAAAATCTTGATGAGTGGATGGGAAATAGGAAATACACCCCGGGGATCACTTCTCTGTCTCTGCTCGACAGTGGCACAGGAAAATTACTTTCTTGGGTGACGTAAGCCAGGGAACCTTGTTGGCTAGACTTACGTAGACCCTTGGGCCGATAGCCTAGTACCTACCTATGAACCCCTGCATAAGTCTCCTGTTTGGTTCTCCTACACAGAATATTTTTGTAAAGTTAGAAGAAAAAGGGAAAGTCACGGAAGTGGTTAAATAACTCTTCCAGGCACCTATTCCCAGGTATAGTAGAAATTGTCTATCAAAGCAGTGGCATCTGCCTCCATCAGACCTAGAGTCAAATAGCCCAGACAGAAAAAAGCCTTTGATGGGAAAAAGTGGCAGGGCAGGCAAAAGGATAAGACAAAGAGGCCTGTTGAAGGGAGTTCTATAGGGCCATCTTAACAACAGTCATTCTCCCTGGAAGACTCACTTTCTTCTCACTTCCACTTCAACAAAACTCCTTTTCTATGTCTTGTAGGGGTCAGTGAACACACAAGGATTCTAGATATTGTCATTTTAAGTTACAGAATAGAATTTAAGATGTTCCTTTCATGGGGATGCCTTCTGTCTTGGCAGATCTTGCCTCCTCCACAATCAGATCCTTTCCCAAGAAGCCAAAAATGTGTCCCATGGAGAGACAAGTGAAGAGATTTGATTTCCAACTCTTGGTCCCCAAAAAGAAATGCCCAAAAAATCTATCATGACCTCTAATACAAAAAAAAATAATAAGGTGTTCAAAATGTTTAACATGCGGTCCCTTCTCCTTTTGATGATGCTAATGGCCTGCAGGATCAAACTAGATTTCAAAGGAGGATGGCTTAATGGCTAAGGTGTTTGCCTTACAAACACAAGGTGCAGGGTTTGAGTCTCACAAGGGATACTTGGCTAGGCTTAAAATGGCTTGCAAGGACAGTTAGCTTAGTACTAACCTATGAACCTATGTATGTAGAGTACAGTAGACTCCTGGGCTCAGAGCAGGACTTAATTTCCAGGTTAAGTCCTTTGCTTTGGCTTTCCAACTGTTCTCAGGTTCTTCACAAAATGTCTGGCCCTGCTGATGGCATTCTTGAGGACCAAGAGCATTTGTATGTACCCATACCTGCCTGACTAACTGCTGCTGGCTCAGTTTATGAAGAATATGCAGGAAGTCTCTTACAGCTTCAACTGTATCCAGAAGTTGGGTTTTCTTAGAAACTCTCCAAGTCCACCCTGATTCCCAGTACATCCAAGGTCTTTCTATGCAGTCAACCTGGACTCTTGCCTAGCCAGGACTTTTCTACCATCCCACATGGTGACATTTCTGAGAGAAGTTTTCCTAGAAAAGTACAAGAGGGTGACTGACTAGAATGGAATCTGAGACTCCCAGGTCTCATGGTCTTGCAATGTTTTGTATTTGTGATGGAGTGCAGTCACTTTTTTTACTGGTGTGTGTCATTCTATATAAGATTTGATCAAGAAATTAGGGATGGTATGGTAGAATACTAGGTTATCGAAATAAGGGACCTTTTTAAGCTTAACCACACTTCCCAATAAAATTTGATGGGTGTTTGGTCCCAAAGTTTATATATATACTTGGCATAGGTGGGCATTTACCTAATAGAGACGCAGGTGTGAGACCAGAAGTTTCACTTTAAAAAAAAAAAAAAAAAGTGTTGGAATGACCTCTGCTTCATATGGATGGGAAAACGTGTTCCAGAAAAGGGAGATCCATTGAGACACATGCTTGCCGCTCTAGCATGTTGTATTTATGTTGCAGGTAAAGTTTACATCCCTGGATGAGGTGTTCCTAGTGGTATTTGTTGTACAGATGTGCAGCAGGTTATTTAGGGCTCAATTGGAGGATGCTTTGTAAGCCAGTCAAAGGTTGCCAGTCATCACTATATTAAGACAGTCTCTATGGACACTCCAGTTGTTGCAAATATCTGGTTAGAAACTTGCCTAAGTGGGCATTGTTCTCAAAGACTGGTCTTATGAGAAGAGTACAATGGAACAGTGACCTGTTTGGTTTTAGATGTGATATCCCATGCTTATTAATTGTGCAACATAGACTTACTCGCTACACTAGACATCTGGTGGTCAAATGTCAAATCACTATTTACGTGTGTTCCCAAATCCCTGACTATAAACTCTAGGGGTCTATTGTCAATGTAGTAATTTGCAGAGATGAATGTCTTACTATGATGCACTTTTTGGCACCAAGATTTAGATCATGACTCTTGCACTGTTTATTAGCCTGTGTCAGACCTTCTTAGGGGATATTTGTGTCTTGTGGGATTCATTGACTGCACCCAGTTTGCAGTCATCTGTGAACTTGGTCAGCCAGAGGCCCTTGACGTTAACCTTGACTTCATTGACGTAGATACCAAACAAGAGAGGCCCCAGCCCTGAGGCATCCCACTAGTAACCATCATTTTTGTGCATGTGGACTCCCCTATTCTAACTTATTGGGTCCAATCTGTAAGCCAGCAGGTGATGTAGAGATTTGTCAGTAGTTTAGTGAGCTTTTCTATAATGATTCTAGTGGGCCTAATAGTTCATTTCATGCTGTTAAGGAGGCATCCTGGGATATTATTGGGACCCATCAGTGCAGTGTTTCTTGATTGTGGAGAACAGCTTGAGTACCTGCTGTCTGATGATTTTTGGGGGAGTTATAGAGGTGGATATTTCCCAAGGGGTATCTGGCAGGGAGAGGGGTGTAAAATTGGAGCCAATTTGTAGGTGGTACCATTTACAATTTATTCAGTGAATCACTGTGTATTTCCTTTAAGTTTATGGACATAGCTGAAGAAGGCCTTGTGACTGCCCTTGGCCAAGAGGCTAATTTTACCTCAAATTTGGCTTTCATAGCAGTGATTAGCTCCCCGAGTTTCTTGTCTAGATTGAAGAGATTTTTGTTTTACCTTGATGGGCATTGCAATTTTTGCTATGAATTTTTTTTTTGTTGTTGGACAACTTATTAATATTAAGATTCCACCCAAGTAGCTTGCTTTATGAGTTGATCCTGCACTTAATCTGGGTAGATACAACTCTCTGTGCAGATGTTAATATGATTATACAAGGTTTCTGTGAATGATTCCACATAATCATTCAGGGCTGGAGGGCTGTGATCTTTTGCCAGGGTATCATTTGTTAGTAGTGAGTTTGTCCTAGAATAATTTTTGAAAGCTCCAGAGTTGGTCTGCATCCCTGATTTTACCTTTACTTCAAAGGAGACATCTTTATGGTCTGACCTGACCAACAAGGACATTACACTAGGGATATTGCAACTTTCTGCCATGTTTTTGAGGACTAGTTCAGGGATGTTTATTTTTCTAGTGGGCATAAGGACTAACTGTGCCAATGTTGATAATGACCAGTGTCGAGAATAACTTTGCTACAAGGTTGATACCTACACAGTGGTGAACTAGTCATTGATCATTATCCCAAAGTATCTCTGTTCTGTGCCTGATGTTAAATTGCAGACATGTAAAAAAGGGGACTCCCAGTATTTGAAGATGAGCTGTTTGATTATCTTACTTCTATTGTGTGCCTCAAATTGGATTAATGTAGAAGCATACAGTAGCTGTATTCCCTTCTTTAGCCAAGTCAAGGCAACTTTTAAAATGTTTGCTTTCTTGACAACATTAATGTTGTATGTCCTCTACAACAGGTCACATCATTGTGGTTTACTATAATTTTCAAGAATGACAGTAATTTGACAGTGACTGCATTTTTACTAATTTATTTTAGGGAAAATTGAAGAGGTTGTATTAGAAGCCAGAATTGTAGAAAGGAAGCCTTTTTCTTACAAGAAAGACCCGAAGACTATTAATGGAATGCCTGAGTACACCGTTGAGATCAGCGAGCATATTCAGGTAATTGTAAATGTGAACTGCTTTTGCCTGTCAGTAACGTAGATTAGATTAGGGGTAGAAAATTTGTCTTAGGTGCGAGTTTGCAGAACCCTGCAGAGACTCTTCAAAGAATAGTACTAGTGAAGTACTGTCTGCATATTTTGTAGAATTAGTAGATAGGCATATCACTGCAATATGTTTAATCACTCACTAAATAAAAAGAGAGAAAATCATAGGAGCAATGAAAGCAGTGGTTTACTTCCACTTAGTTTTGCTACATAGACTTATTTTTTATTTATTTATTTTTCTGATTACATCTCTGTAGGGAAAAAAATCCTGTCTCATAAAAGTGTGTTTGGAATAATAGAAAGGAGTTGGTGTGGTACAAATAAGTTTAATCACTCACTAAATAAAAAGAGAGAGAAGCATGGGAGTAATGAAAGCAGTGAATTACTTTCACTTACTTTTGCTGCATAGACATATTTTTCTGACTAAATCTCTGTAGGGAAAAAAATCCTATCTCATAAAAATCTCCAACTGTTAAACAACGCTTCCTGCATATGTATGGGTCAAAACACATGTCCAAGAGTCTCGTGTTCAGATTTTTGTCTGGTCAGAAAGACCAAGAAAGATTGCTGGCTTTGACCCATTTCCTGCCAGATTGTCAACTATCATTCTATTAAGTTAAAGCATACATAGAAATATGTAGAGTTGTATTTGTTAACTCTTTAATCCAGAAGGAGCAGCTTCCTTTCCCCTTAAGTCTTCCTAATTTTGCTTGAAGTAAGTGCATTTTGAGGTTTAGACTTCTAGTGTTGAGCAGCATGACCCTCAGATTGCATTTGTTTGTAGCTGTTATGGTGGTAATTTGGTCTGTGCATTTCTGTAAATAACAGAAACAGTACAACTCTAAACAAGTCAAACTAATAATAAAAGCATTCAATGAGGATGCATGGAAGTATCCCTTACATTTTGTTCATCTGCTGTTATCAACACTTCAGACCTTGTTGTTAACACGTCCTGCTTTAGTTCTGCATGTAACTTAACACACACAGACACTCGCTTCGCACCCCCAGTCAAAATTACTAATATGTGCTAACCCTAATACTGCCCCTCACCTTGCTGGACATCTTAACTGTAAGAAAGCCCTTTCCATAACACTAACACTACACAAGACAGCTCAGACACTCGCTCAAATGCACGCATACACACAAGGTATAATCTCCCCTCCCCAACACAGAAAATGCATTTTCTGGAGAGTGTGCCATTTCTCTTCTGAGAATGCACTCAAGAAATGAAACACTTAAGCAAAAATATAGTCAAACCAGCAGAAGACATAGATTTATCATTTCCTTCTCAGGAAAATTCCTCCTGTTAGGACAGTACACAGCTCTGGGCTCTTTTCATGTATGACCAGACAGATTAAAAGTACTTACCTATGTGTGTTT
Source organism: Protopterus annectens (assembly GCF_019279795.1). NCBI lineage: Eukaryota > Metazoa > Chordata > Ceratodontiformes > Protopteridae > Protopterus > Protopterus annectens. Next base: position 793,941,957 of record NC_056744.1, read on the forward strand.
TTCTCATATCAACACAGTGTAATGCCAGTCTTAGTCCCCACATCAGGCAGATTTTAAAGCAATGCTAACACAATTTTAGAAGCAGAGCCCCTAGATTTAATTTCCTAATGCTTGTGTAGTTGTAACATTTGTTTTACTGATATTTACTTTGTTACAGTTATTTCTGTTTTAGTGAAGATTAGTCTCACTTTTCAAAGTAGGTAATGCATACATAGTACATTTTTAGTCATACACTGATTTATGTCCTAGTATAAAACAACAGGTTTTCAGTCATATGCACTTTTGTTTTTCATGTTGATCTTTAAGTCTGAATTATTCAACTATCAGAAAATGTTTCACTGGTGAGCTGCCTGTGCAAATGTTTTGATGTTCTTAGCGTTTCACTGTTGCAGTCATCACACTTGGGTTATCTGCCTGCAGGTAGCCCTCAGTCTGCCCGAATACTAGAGTCTTGGGATTTCTGTGTTTGATGCTGTTTGCCTCATCCATGACATCAGGTAGTCAGGGGTATAAAACATGCAGCCGACGCTATTACATCAGCTTTTCTTGCCACGCGGGAGCCTGAAGCAAAAGAAGTTTGCAAGTGCTGGTCGGCAGCTCCTTGAAATTTTCATTTTTTTGAGTTTCAAACGTGAAGTCTTCTAAAGCTAAGTACCCCCATTGGAGATCTGGAGTATACCATCAATGAAAAGAAATCACATGTGGTGCCCAACCAAAAGATTGTATTCCTGGGAGCAAGCTTGAACACATCTTCCCAGATGGCATTCCTCACTCCAGAAAAACAGGTTTATTTCAAACTACTGGACACCCAAACCCAGCTATCTGCAAGAAAAATACTGCAAGCCCTAGGGTTCATGGCTTCATGTATTCTACTGATTCCATATGCAAGAATGGATATGAGGAAACTTCAGTGGTACTTAAAAAGTCTCTGGTGTCAACATTCCCAGGATCTGGAAACAGTGATTCCTATCATTCCTTGCCTAAGGACAGAGTTTCTTTGGTGGGCAGAGGCTTGCAACCACAACAAGGGACTCCCTTTCTCACAACCCCCCCCCCCCCATCGTCCAAACTCTGACAACAGATGCATCAGACTATGCATGGGGGGCTCACATGGCAGGCAAATGCATTCAAGGCAGATAGAGCCCAGGACAAATTCACCTGCATATCAATCAAAAAGCAATGTTAGCTATACAGAATGCACTGACAGCCTTCAAATACCTTATCCTGCCAGGACCCTCCTCATAAAGACAGACAGCACCACAGTTATGTGGTACATAAACAAGCAGGGGAGAACTCACTCCTACCCACTCTGTAGGTTAGCAAGGATTCTGTGGAACACACCCCTAAGCAACCAAGTGCACCTGCAAGCTCAATTCCTGCCAGGCAAACAAAATTCACTGACAGACGACTTGAGCAGAAATCTAATGGACCCACATGAGTGGAAACTGGAACCAAACTCATTCAGACTTCTAATACACAGGTGGGGGACACCAGAGGTGGACCTCTTTGCGTCCCCTAAAAACCATCAACTAAACAAATTTTGCACCCAAATTCCCCAGAGCCAAGCTTGGAAAGTGGATGCCCTATCCTTCACATGGGAAAACCTCTCAGTCTATGCCTTTCCCCCTATGCCCCTCTTCCCAAAAGGACTCCTCAAGATCAAACAGGACAGGCCAAGGACAATCCTTATTGCACCAGACTGGCCACGCCAGCACTGGTACCCACTCCTACACAGTCTGACAGCAGTGCCACCCTGGCACCTACATCAGATCCCCTCTCTGCTGTCCCAGCAAGAGGGACAGATTTTGCATCCTCAGCTGCAAACCCTGAACCTGGCAGCCTGGCTTATTCCCTGAATACATCGCCAGCAAACATGTGCTGGAGGTTATTCTTGAGACCAGGAGGCCCAGTACTAGGAAATCCTATTCAGAAAAGTGGAATAGATACTGTTCTTGGAGGCAGTCTCAAGGGTAGGACACAGTCGTGCCCTCCTTGCCTCAAATCCTAGATTACCTAACAGAGCTGCTCCACAAAGGCCTATCCTTCTCATCAATTAAGATTCATGCCTCTGCCATCTCAGCTCATTAAAATACTGAGCCACCCCTCTTCTCTCACCCTCTGATCAAACAGTTCGTGAGAGGAGCTAACAATTTAAGACCCCCAAGGAGAGCTCCCACTCCAGCCTAGGACCTTAACTTTGTACTAGAAAGCTCACGCTTCCCCCTTTTGAGCCTGCTGCTACAACAGAGTTAAAATTCTTCTCTTGGAAAACAGCCTTGCTGCTAGCCATCACTTCAGCAAGAAGAGTGTCTTGAGTTACAGGCCCTTATGGCTGTGGAAACCTTCATTAACTTCCATGTGGACAGGGTTTCCCTCAGGACTAACCAATCTTTTATGCCCAAGGTGGTGTCCAGTGTGGCTTTAAACCAATCCATCCATTTGCCAACCTTTTTTCCTAATCCTCAGAATAAAGTGGAAAGGATCCTGCACTCCTTGGACTTGCACAGACAGCTCAGGTTCTACCTTGACAGGACTAAACCTTTCAGAAAATCTGACCGGCTGCTAGTCAGCTTTGCTACAGGGGCAGAGGGGAAGGCCATTTCAAAACAAACCATTTCTAAATGGATAGCACACTGCATCCATTTCTGCTAGAAACACTATGGAAAACCTACCCCACAGGGGATCAGGCCTCATTCCACTAGGGCTACCTCAACCTGTACAGCTTCTCTCATGGGAGTCCCTACCAGGGCCATCCTGGAAGCTGCAACCTGGAATTCTGTACACACCTTCACCAAGCATTTACCACATACCTATCTTTTCTAAATCCAGAGCTGAATTTGCCACAGCAGTCTTACAAGGCCTGCTAGCCAGCCCTACAACTTCTTGACTGCCTCCACCCTTCCTCATCTTTGGGAATCAACCCAAGTGTGATGACTGCAACAGTGAAACATGAAGAACATAGTACAGTTGTGTACACTTACCATAAATGTAGATGTTTGAGTGTATTCACTGTTGCAGTCCTGGTTACCCTCCCTCCGGCCCCTCCTGTCTTTATATACTTTCTACCTATCCTCTTTTTTGCCCATATCTTATGGAAATGGTATTTACTTTTTACTGGAGGTGTTTCACACCATTTGATTGCTTCCTATTTTGGGGCCTCCTGACATCTGGGGCAAGAAAAACTGATGTGATGGTGTCGGCTGTATGTTTTATACCCCTGACAACCTGACGTCATGGATGAGGCGACAGCATCCAACGCAGAAAACCTAAAACTCTGGTATTCGGGCCGACTGAGGGCTACCTGCAGGCAGATAACCCAAGTGTGATGACTGCAACAGTGAATACACTCGAACATTTACATTTATGGTAAGTGTACACAACTGTACTTTATTGGCTTTGCTTGTGCTGATAAAGCTTATCATAGCTTCTTTCTTCCACCAGTTAGACTTAAAGGACCAGTACTGGTAGAAACTGAAAAAGCATATGGTCTTGTGATGAGGTTCTACATGAAATGATCCTGTAAGGACATCAAGTTTTTCAGTTAAATGGCTTCAAAAAGTCCATGACTTTTTACTTTTTCTTTTGAAGTCTTACTGTACTGTTCATGTATATGATAGTAAGCATTCTTTTCTTAGTTATTGCATTTGTGCCCTGAGTTCCTTCATCAGAATGAACTTGGTAACTAGTCTCCCATCATAGACTTCCGAAGTACAAAATTGCCCATGGAATAGTCCAGAAACATTAATGTAATGTTATCATGGAAGATCCCAGATATATTGCCCTTGGAATACTCCAAAAACATTAATGTAATGTTATCAGGAAAGATCCCAGATATTCTACTAGCAAGTTGTGTCACTTTGACTTTCTAAGATATTTAACAAAGAATCACCTTTTCAGAAAGATTTTGCTTAAGGTTTCTTACATTCTGGAAATGGCATGCCAATACACGTATCAGTACTCTAACCTGAAAGTTGTTAATTATTGCACCTGTCAGTAAATGGAAAAATTGTACGATTTCTGAATTTTTTTTAAGCAGCTTCAATAGAGAACAACTGTGCAGTGTGGTCTGGATGTGGAAGGCACATTTTTTTCTGAGAAAAAATATTTTGTTATTTTTGGAAGAACATTTTTAATTGGATCCATTTTTTTTTTTTTTTTATCATTTTCTATAACTTTTCAATATCAAGCTTAAAGACAGCAAGATTGTAAAGCATACTGTTGGAACTTCAAAAGGCCATGTCCAAGAAATCGAATTTAAGAACCTAACACCAGGCAGTGTGATTGCATTCCGGTAAAATAGCAAGTTGTTTATTTATGTAACGTTAACAATTAGGTTTTACTAGAAACCTCATTCACTGAACATCTATTTTCTCTGTTTATTTTCATGTACTTTTTGTAGGGTGAGTCTTGACCCTGATGCTCAAAAAGCTGTAGGGTTGCTTCGTAGTCACCTGATCCAGTTCAGTCCACACTTTAAGTCTGGCAGTGTTTCCAATGACAGTGCGGCAGATGCATTGAAGCTTCCACTTGCTTTGTGAGTATCAGTGACAGCTGTCTAGCAGAAAATACATAAATCTGACTGTATAGTTGCCACTTAAGTGAGTGCTGTTTAAATATCAGTTGACTATATTGGGTGTTGTATGTAGTGTAGAGTGTTAAACAGCTGATGTTTTTTATATGGATCAGTGCTACAGTATTATTGTTTATCTGTAGAAATTAGTTGCAGGCATATCTCCCTTCTGGTTTGACTTCCAGCACTTTTTGGACTTCCCCAAAGTGAAGCTGCCCTTTCCAAGAAACTGACCTGACACATGCCTAAAAAGGGTAGCAGCTGGTGTCATTTTTTACTTTTTTAATCCAAACTTTTGTTCTGTGTAAACAGGCAGCATTAAACAGACAACATTATGAAACCCAAAAAAATCCTATCATGTCTTATTAAGAGGCTTATGTAGTCTTTGTATCACATCTACTTACAAATTGCATAATAAAAGCTACACCAATATGCATTAAATTATTTGATTCCATTCTGAATTACAAAGTATGTGATAAACCAATATCTGCATACATTCTTTGCCAGCATGACGATTTTCATTTCTCTTTTGTCTCAAGAAGTGATTGGTAGTTGTATGTGAACTGGTCCAGCAGAAATTAAGCAGCAATTTGGAAACCTCTCATTTTATTAGAGACTTGATACAATATTTTGAAATTGGGATATTTGTGAATTGGATTGTATGGATTTGGGTCTTCCTAACTTCCATGATGTTCCTAGGAAAAAAATCTTCAAACATTAAAACTAAAAAAAAAGAAAGAAAGCTATTGTATAAATATTGTCTGTAAATATCTAGATGTGGTCGCTTGAAAGAAAAATCTCCTCCCCTACCTCAATCAGCAACAAAAAAAAATATTTCAAATAGCTTTTTTTGTCTTCTTTTGTTTAAACCTACTCCTACACCATTTGTGTTGGCAATTCTGACAATGATGTTGCACAGAATAAAAGCAGTCTTTTAGCCTTGAACATTCAGTTTATCTGCCATCACTAAGGAGGATGGTGTCTTTCTCTTCAGCAGCATTAAAATGGACTATGAGTGTGGCTTGTGGTGGTGGTAGTGGTAGTAGTACTTAGCAGAGATATGTCCCAGAATTAACAGTCCGAAGTTTTAAGACCTTCAGTCTAGATGGGATACTGCTTATGTTAACATGCGAACTAAACTTGTCACTGTCGTAGCTGTGTATTGCAGTACTCGTGAAGTTGTGGTTGTCACATTGGATTTAGAGGGTAGGAGACTTTGCTGTACTACTTTAGTTAGGAAACAAGTAACAGGAATCTTCAAAATTGACAGCCCTAGCAATCTTAACAAGATTGTATACAGTGCAGGGAGTCCACCAAACAAAATTAAAAGCACACTTATGTAAAGTAATAAAGAGCTTAAGGGAACCACTAGGAAGCTCAAAGTTGATACTGAACTTAAAATAGCCACCAAACCCAAAAATAAATAAATCCTTCCTTAATTATATCAGGAAGTTAAGAAATAACACCTGACAATGTTTGAAGCTAGCCAACAATAATACTGCACATTCTGAGTCAAAGGAAATGGCTAATGTCCTTGCTGACAAATTTAGTACAAAAATGTATGCCACCCATGGTTATAGCTATTCCACAGATTCTCCAATCCCTGACATCCTTTTAGTTACTATGCAGCAAGTTCTGTCATCCCTGTGTAAAGCCAACAACACCTCCTCCTCCACGGGCTCTGATAGTATACCGGGTTGTTTGACTACCAGTGCCAAATGTGGCCTAACTGGTCCCCTGGTTTACCTGTTTAATCTAAACCTGTCCTCTGCTTACATTCTTGAAGCCTAGAAAACAACCATAATGTTACACAAGGGTGGTCCAACCATAGACCCTGATAACTAAAGACCTATTGATGTTCTTTGTTTCACTCTGGCAGCCCTGACCTGTGGGATTTCTTACCATAAAAGCCCTTGACTGGCCCAACTACCAGAGAAAAAAATATCCCTCCTCCGTGGGCTGGCAGACAATTTGACTGATGTATATAGGGAGCCAGCCAAAGTTATGATATCGGTCTTTCCTTGCCGTCAGAGCCCAAAGCAGTGTTTCAGTGCATCTATTAGTCCACACTAGCGATGTTGTCTGAAAGCTTAAGTACCCCATTAGGGAACTCTTTTCTTTGTTTGACTCCTGTCGGATAAGGTTAATAACTGACTCTGTTTTGGTAAACAGATTCCACACCAAGACTTCCATTCCCTTTGTGTCACCTGTTTAGGCCCATATCACTACATACCCAATTGCCGTTTCTGTGCCCATTTCAATTCTTGGACTATTAGGCATAGGACTGAAAGCTTAGCTGGTCACCTTAGTCTCGTGTGCAGTTCTCAACATCCAGTGGTGTCTGCCAGTCGTACTGAGTTTGAGCTCCCTAATGCAGGCGGGATAAAGAAAAGTGACTCAAGCTTAGGGTCTCTGACGATAATCATTCTCCGTCTGCTAGTCCTCCAAGGCTCATGATTGCTGTAGAAGAAGCACTTTTACAGTTCCCTTCCACATCTGAGGTGGTGATGCAGGCCTCTGAGATGCATTCGGAATCCGACATGATATTGGGTCCCTCATTTTCTGCCCAGGCCTTAACATTTGGCTGATCTGTCAGGTCCGGGGCTGCTCAGCAGGCCTTTTCTTCTGATGAGCGAGCTTTTACCAGTGATGCTCCATTGTGGCATCAGCTTACACCAGTTGCTCATTCTTTGAGAGACTGGCATCAGAATTGTGAATGTTTCCAGGTCCTAACCCGAAGCTGCCCCAAAGAAGGGAACTCTTCCACAGGCCTATGCTTAGGCCTGCCAGCTCCCACATACACAGGGTTATCAGCAGGAATTGGTTAGGTTGGTTGAAGACTTAATCTTCCTGGTCAGATTCAGCCAACCCCCTATTGAGTCTTCAACAGGGAAAAGGAAAAGGGATCCTGCACCTGAAGTACTTTCTTATCCTTTTGAATCTGCTGAGGATTCTGACCAGGAGTAGTCTGTTTTTGATGAAGGACCCTCCTTGACTTCCTTTGAGGATTCAGATTCTGAAAAAAAAATGGCTTCTGCTTCTCCCCCTGAGGAGATTACTTTTGGAGAAAACTCTTCATGCCATTTGTGAATATTTTCAGTGGGAAGCCCAGGATTATCCGCAGTCCAAGAAAAGGATTGGGGAATTCCTTGTCCTGCCAGAGCACAAGCTTCTTGACATTCCTTCTGTTTTAGAGGTTGTAGAGTATGCTTTCTTCTGTTCCTGTTTGAATCCTTATTCCCCTTCCACCAGCCAGGTTTTAGAGGGTTCTAGTCTCCCATAAACATCTTTTTAAGAGCCCTTCTGCTGTTCCAGAGGTTGTCACCCCTGGACCCAAAGGAGCTAGAGCCACTTCCTCAAAAAACCCTTTAACATCTGATATAGAGCAGGACTATTGCTAGATTTAGCAAAAAAGTTTATACCTTTGCCACCTTAGCTATGAGGGCTCTTTTAACTGCCATCTCCACATGATCAAATACCAGCAGACCATTCTGGATCAGTTAAAGCAAATAATTACTACCATTGAGGACAAGAGCCTTTCCAAAGAATTACTAGACCTTTGTCACTCTAGCTTTCAAGTAGCTATGTGTTCTTTGCACTGTGGCTATGACGCTATAAAGGCTTCCAGCCGGCTGCAGCCACTGGTTCTGTTATTAGAAGACATGCATGGCTAAGGAAACAGTCTCTCCCTAAGCATGTCAAGTCAAATCTTTTGGATGGCCCTCTAGACAAGGATTTCCTCTTTGGGTCCAAAGCTGTGGTTGTACTTAAAAAGATGGAAGACTACATTAAATCCGGGCAAACTGTTAGACTTCCTTCAAGTTCATCCCCTTATATTTAGTAGGAAGTGTCCCACTAAACATTGGTCCTTTCCCACACAATCCAAAAACAGCAGAGGAGACCCTGGAGGGAAAGGACACAAAGGCAACAGCAACTACAAAGACCCAGACAGTGGACCTCAGACACTTCCAGGTAAAGCAGTTCTAGGCCACATACCCCTGGCAGAGAGCAATAGTGGCTCATCAATCCCAGTTTCTTTGGACCCCAATCTCCTCTACAGCCCACCCCACCCTCCACAAGACTAGGAGGAAGACTATCCCTGTTCGAGGAAAATTGTTCCCTAATCATTTCGTACAGGTGGGTTCTAAGCATTATTTCAAATGACTATAAACTCACTTTCAAAGAACCATTAAAGTATGCAGGCTATCCAGACATTCCACCAATGCACAGGACAGAGACCCTTTCATAAATTCAGATATTGTGCTCACAGGGCTCAGTGGAACCAGTTCTGGAACACCAAAAGGGAAAGGGTTTCTCCTTCAAGCTGTTCCTAGTTCCCAGAAAGGAAGGCTGTTGGTGTGCCATTTTAGACCCATCCATCCTCAACCAGTCCCTGCTGGTTCCAAAATTTAAAATTTTAACTCTTCAAAAACTTTTATCCATGATGGCTCCTCAGGCCTTCATGACCACCCTAGATCTAAAAGATGCCTACTCACACATTCCTTTAGAGGAATCACACACAAGCTTTCTATGCTTCAGAGCAGTACCAGTCACTGTCCATTTTCTGCACTGCCCTTTGACTTGTCTGCTGTTTCCAGGGTATTCACAAAGTGCTTAGCCCATCTAATCACCTTTTGCAGGACCAGAGGGGCCCAGATCTACCCCTACATGGGCGATTGTTTAATTAATACAAGCCACAAGTCTGTATAAACTCCACATGGGTTCTAGTGTTCATCCAGAACCTCTTGACATCCCTGGGGCTTTAACATAAATATACATAAGTCCAACACAGAGCTGTCCACCAGGATTGTCTTCCTTGGGGCTGTTCTGGACTCGTTCTTCAAAAGGCCTTCTTACCTCCAGCAAGGTCTCCTTCTTGACTCACTACTTCCAAAAGTTTATGCAGAGATATAATGCCTCTTAGCCAGGGAATTCCTCAGAGCACTCAGCTACATGCCATCTTGCATCCTCATGGTCCCTCTGGCCAGGCTGTACATGAGGAAGCTCTAGTGATACCTCAGAATGTGTGGTGCCAGCACCCCCAACCCCTTTTGACCGAGATATAGTTGATCCTTTGTCTCAAGGAGGAATTTGCATGGTGGGCACAGATGTTCTTCATGTTTCACTGTTGCAGTCATTACATCTTGCAGAAGATACCTCCGCTTCAAAGCAGGCTTTTTGCATTATCAGTTCTCTGCACTGCCCTTTGGCTTATATACTGTGCCCAGGGTCTTTACAAAGTGCCTGGCTGCAGTAATTGTATTTTGCAGGCAAAGAAATATTCAAATATATCCATACCTGGACGATTGTCTAATTCAGGCAGAAAACAAAGCCATTCTTCTAAAACATCTGGCGTTTGTAAAAAGGGTTCTAACTTGTCTAGGGTACACCATAAATGAAAAGAAATCACAACTAGTACCCTCTCAAAAAATGGCATTCCTGGGTGCAAGCTTGAATACAACTGCCCAGATGGCTTACCTTACACCAGAAAAGCAAATTCAGTTGGTGACTTACTTCAAACAGGTGTCCACAAAAAACGTGCTCTCAGCAACACAAATACTGCAAGCCTTGGGGGTAATGGCCTCCTGCATTCTTCTAATTCCATGTACAAGACTGCATATGAGGAAACTTCAGTGGTACTTAAAAAGTTTATGGAGTCAGCATTCTCACAGCCTGGAAACAATGATTCCTATCATACCTTGCCTGCAACTAGAGTTCCTTTGGTGGGCAGAAGCCTGCCACCAAAACAAGGGACTGCCATTCACACCACCCCCTGCCGCCCAAACCCTAACTACAGATGCATCAGACTATGCATGGGGGGCTCATCTGGCAGGGAGCTTATCTGGCAGGGAAGTGCATTCAGGGCAAATAGAGCTTGAATCAAATGCACCTTCATATCAATCACAAAGAAATGCTAGCTGTACAGAAAGCACTGACAGCCCTCAAGGACTACCTTCATCCAGGGCAGCTAATGGTAAAGACGGACAACACCACAGTTATGTGGTCCATAAACAAGTAGGGGGGTACACATTCCTACCCCTCTGCAGACAAGCCATGGCATTGTGGAACACTGCCTTGAGCTATCAAGTACAACTACAAGCCCAGTTCCTGCCAGGAAAGCTGAATATTTTGGCAGACGATCTAAGCAGAAATCTCATGGACCCACATGAATGGAAACTGGAACCATGGATTTTCAACATGTTAATATGCAAATGGGGGAGCCGAGACATAGATCTCTCTGCCTCACCCCAGAACTACCAGTTGGACAAATTTTGCACAAGATCTCCTCACATAAAAGCCTGGAAAGTGGATGCTCTGTCCTTCAGCTGGGAAAACCTGTCAGTCTATGCTTTTTCCCCTCTGCTTTGCTCCCCAGAGTTCTACTAAAAGTCAAACAGGACAAACCAAAGATGATTTTACTTGCTCCAGACTGGCCTTGCAAACACTGGTACCCCCTCCTACACAGTCTGTCACAACTTTCTCCATGGCACCTGCCTCAGACACCTTCCTTACTGTCTCAGCAGAACAAACAAATTCTGCACCCTCAGCTCCAAACATTGAATCTTGCAGCTTGGCTAATCACTTAAATTCTCCCTTTGCATCCCTCAGCAAACCTGTGATGGATGTCACTCTGGAGGCGAGAAGACCTAGTACCAGAAAATCTTATGCTGACAAATGGAAAAGATTCTGTGCCTTGAATCAATCTCAAGGGATGACCACAGCAGTGCCCAATTTACCTCAGATTTTGCAATACTTAACTGAGATGCTTCACAAGGGCCTATCTTTTTCTTCCATAAAAATCCATGCCTCAGCCAGTTCAGCTCATTACAACACAGAACCCCCCCCCTTCTCTCATCCTCTGTTAAAGCTGTATCTCAGAGGGGCCAAAAACTTAAAGCCACCCAGGAGAGCTCCAACCCCTGCCTGGGACCTTAACTTTGTATTGGAAAAACTCACTCTACCTCCTTTCGAGCCAGCTGTTAACTGCAGACGTAAAATTCCTTTCCTGGAAAACAGGCTTCCTTTTAGCAATCACTTCAGCTAGAAAGATTTCTGAATTACAGGCCCTTATGGCAGTGGATCCTTTCATCATCTTTCATACGAACAGGGTGTCACTCAGGAACAACCCATCCTTCATGCCCAAGGTGATGTCCAGTGTGGCTCTTAATAGGTCCATTCATTTGCCAACTTTCTTTCCCAATCCACAGAACAAGGGTAGCGGATTCTGCATTTATTGGATGTATTTCCATGGTGGTACAGCGGTAGCATTGTTGCCTCACAGCAAGAGGTTCTCCCGTTCGATTCTCGGCTTGGCTTGGGAGTGCCTTCTGTGTGGAGTCTGCATGTCCTCCCCAGTTGGGTAGCGTTCGAAAGACATGCATGCATAAATGGGCATTTCTTCTTTGAAGGTTGGGCATCGAGCTGGCACCTCAGCGTTTCATAAAAATCTGCCAATCATTAGCGGACCGGAGTTCTGCTGTGGTGACCCCTTACCAGGGAAAAAGCCGAAAGACAAACAACAACAACAACACAGACAACTTAGATTTTACTTGGACAGGACTAAATCTCGAAGAAAATTTGAACAACTGCTGGTAGCATTTGCTGCAGGGGCAGAGGGAAAGGCTATTTCAAAGCAAACCATTTCCAAATGGATAAGCCATTGCATTCATTTCTGCTATAAGCACCATGGAAAACCTATCCCTCAGGGGATCAGATCCCATTCCACCAGGGCTGCATCTACTTCTACAGCCTTTCTCAGAGGTGTTCCTACCAGGGATATTCTAGAAGCTGCTACCTGGAGTTCAGTTCATACTTTCACCAAGCACTATCACTTACCAATTTTCTCTAAATCTAGAGCTGACTTTGCCACTGCTGTTTTGCAGGGCCTTATAGCCGGTCCTAATTCTGCATAAATCCATCCTCCCAACCTTAGCTTTGGGAATCTACCCAGATGTAATGACTGCTACATCTGGAAGCATTTCTCTGCATAGCCAAGTAATGGGGAGTTCCCCAGATAGATCTCTTCAGCGCCAAGGAAAATGGTTAACTAAAAGATTTGCTCCAGGAGCAAACTACTCTCAGCCTAGAAAAAGATGTTTTTTAATTTTCCTTGGACTCACCTTTTCATCTAAGCATTCCCACCCTTACTTCTACTTCCTCAGGTATTTCTAAAAATATGGAATGAGGTGCCTAGGGCAATACTGATAGCTCCGAACTGGGCCAGGCAGCATCACTATCCTCTGCTGCTCAACCTAACCAATGAGAATCCATGGCAGTCAGTTGCCTCAGAGAATGGAACTTCTGACAAAGGGCAACGGAAGGATTGTGCATCCCAGCCTGCAGACATTCAAACTCTCGGCCTGGATAATTCCACAGCCTCCTGGGCTGGGAAGCAAATATTGTGGGAAGAAATAGCCAGGGAATTGTTATGGCTAGGCCTGTACAGGCCCTAGGGCCGATAGCCTAGTACCAGCCTATGATCCTACCCTAAGCAAGCAGGCTTAAGACATCTTTAGAGGCCAGAAGGCCTGGTACTAGGAAATGTTATTTAGCAAAGTGGAAGAGGTTTTCCATCTGGTGTCAACAACAGGGCCACAGTTCTCTTTTAGCTAAGATCTCTATCATCCTAGATTATCTGGCTAGTCTGGTTGACAAGGACCTGTCCTATTCTTCATTAAAATTCATGCCTCTCCATTTCAGCCCATATCATTATTCTTCCTCCTATCTTTTCACACCCCTGTCTAAGGCAATTTTTTATAGGAGTTATCCACATCAGACATTCCAGGAGACAACCTACCCCTCCATGGGACCACAATTTTGTTCTGGAAAAATGCACTCTGCCTCCTTTCAAACCAGTGGCTTCTGCTGACTTAAAGTTTCTAACTTGGAAAAATGACCTTTTGCTGGCTGTCACCTCTACCAGGAGAGTATCTGAGCTGCAGGCTGTCATGGCAGTGGGACTCTTCCTTACCTTCCATTTAAGCAGTCTCCCTCAGGACTAACCCTACCTTTATGCACAGGGTGGTCACAAGCGCAGTCTTGAATTAAGTCATACACCTGCCCACCTTTCCCAAACCACAGAACCAGTGGGAAAGAATCTGTCATTCATTGGATGTTCATAGGCAGCTTCATTACTATCTTGACAGAACTAAAACATTGAGAAAATCAGAGCAAGTCTTTGTGGCCTTTGCCACTGGTTCTGAAGGGAAACCAGTTTCCAAACAGACTATTTCCAAAATGATCTCTCACTGTGTCTCATTTTGTTAGTCATCATGATAAGAAGCCAACTGAAGCTGTCAGGACTCCTCCTACTTGGGCTATTGCTACCTCTACTGCCTTTTTAAAAGGAGTCCCTATCAAGTACATTCTGGAAGCGGCATCCCGGTCATCTGTGCATAGGTTCACCAAACACTACCATTTTATCAGCCTTTTTCAGGTCCAGAGCAGGATTCACCACTGCTATTGTGCAGGACATCCTTTCCTCTTCCTAATCTTCCTTCCACCATCCTTTCAGCTTTGGGAATTATCCCACAAGTCAGGACTGCAGCAGTGAAACACGGAGAACATGGTATAGTTGTATACACTTACCATAAAATGTAGATGTTTGCGTGTATTCACTGTTGCAGTCTTCTTTCCGTCCTTCCTTCCCCATTAGCCTACAGGGTAGTTTGGTACAAACTTCCTGTCAAGCCATTAGGTTCTCTGTCTTAGGTCTGTTACTCTTGGACCCATCTTGGGGGTTCCTACCTCCAAGAGGACAAAAGAAAATTGATTTCATGATGCCAGTTGGCTCCCTATGTACCCAAGCGTACTGATGTCAGTCAGGGAGCCCACCAGCCCATGAAGGAGGGGGATTTTTCTCTGGTAGTCATGCCGATCTAGGGCTTTCATAGCAGGAAATCACACAAGTCATGATTGCAACAGTGAATACACTCAAACATCTACAGTGAATACACTCAAACATCTACATTTATGGTAAGTGTGCACAACTGCACTGTCTCGCTAGTCGTGCGTGTAAAGCTGTTGAGCATATTATCTCAAACTTTATTAATCTGGACATTGAAGGACATCAGCCCTGGACCCTTATTAATTTGGCTTTGTCAAAAGGAAGGTCCTGCCTCTTTAACATCATGAATTTCTTTGAAAAAGTAACTGAAGCAGTAGATAGTGGCTATGCAGTGCATGCAACAAATCTGGACTTGGCCAAGCCCTTTGCCACTGTTCCCTATGCAGGTGTTATTGACAAACTTGTAAATCTTAGTACTTATGTTGTGCGGTAGTTAGCTAACTGGTTGTCTGGCAAAACCCAAGTGATCAGTGTCACAAGTGCCTTGTATGAAAGCAGAGTAGTTAGCAGAGGTATACCACATGGCTCAGGGTTGGACCATTTCCTGTTTGGCATCTACGTCTCAGTCCTTCAGCCCAGCACTCCTTGGTGATTAACTAACTTTACAAATGACTGTAAACTGGATGTTTGATCTTTCACTGATTCATAATTGATCCAACATGAGTTAGACCATGTTAACAAGTGGTGCAAGGACAATCTAGCATAGTTCATTTTAAAGCATTTTCACATATCATGTAGGTGATGTTCTCATTCAGACACCCATTACACGTCTTAAGTCAGACACTATCGTAAGGGTATTCCTCATAATTTTATTGTTTGACTATCATTTCTCTGTAGTAGTTCAAAAAGCCTTCAATCTGGTGCATTTAATTTGTAAGGATGTTTCCACTCGATCTAAGAAGTCTTAATTCCTCCTTAAGTATCTCAACAGACCTATTATTAAATATAATACACCTTTTGGCATGTATTTGTCTAAACATAGCACTCAGCTTGAGAGACCATGGAAATTCATAACTAAAAAGATCAGTGGCTTCAAAAATCTTTACTGTTAGGGGAGGCTTGCTCCCTCTTTGTGTGTATTCGTTACTTACAGACGTCTCCATGAAGATCTGTATCTAGCTTTTCAGGCCATGAAAGATCTAACCCTCTTTGACCTGATGTTCTTCCACTTCACTGTTGCAGTATTCTTTACATTAGGGATCCCCTGCTAAGGATGGCCTGATGTCCCACCATTATACCAAAGCCTTTAGGTTGCTGTAGTGTATTCAATAAATCACACATATGCTCCTTGCGTAGAGTAGGGCATAAAGATGAAGTCTGGACATACCACCCTCAGAAATTCTTTGCTGCCAGTCCATATGCCATTGGTCTATCGTCTGTCTGAATGCCTATTCTATTGCTGGTTCACCAAGCCGTTACATGTAAGTGCCTCATTGGAGTTCATTTTTTTACTTGTTCTTTATTGTTGCTTGTGGGGTTTCTTGTCATCCAAGAAGGGTAAATACCAGTGTGGGAGACAGATTCCCCATAAAGATCATAATGACCAGTGTCTTTTTTGCCTCAGTGCCTCTCACGATCAAATGTCCTGTTCCATTTATCAGGCATTTGTACCTAAAACCCTTCCTAGTAGACAATCTTCTTTGGTGCTTTTTCTTGACAGTCAGCATCTTAAGCTGCTTGCAAAAGACACGATAGAGGGTGCTGCCCACTCCAAGGGACAGCCATCAGTGAAGAAGGCTAAGAAGCCTAGGCTGGAATCTTTGGCTGTGTAGCCTCCGCTGGACGTCTCTCCTGAAGTGAATGAATGATCAGAAGTTTGCCCAGCTTTGTCATTGGATTCTTCTGACACACCTGGGTTGAAGACTGGTGGGGATCAGACTTTCAACATGTCCAAGGAGGCTTTGCAGATGTCCGTTTCAGACACTCGGGGAACCACAGCTGATCATTTCCAAGGGGCCTAGGGGTGTTCCTCAAATATTAGAGAAGTCCCTACTACTATCATTGAATGCCGTACTGGGGCAGAGCCTTCCAAATTATATAAGGCAGATGTCCAGTTGAAAAAAGCAAAAGACTAAACATACTTCTACTGCTGCTAAGGATCCACAGAGTGGATGGCAGGTCTTCACTCAGGGTTTGTTTATTGCTTTGGCATTGAAACCTCCTCAGGGAGTTTTTGTTCCAGCCCCCTCTTGGTCCTCTACTCCCCTAAAAAGACCCAGGGAACAGGATTCTGGTGAGGAATCCCTTGCTTACTCTTCTCAGAAATTCTCCTTTGGACTGTAGATCAGAGGAAGAGGAATCCACCCGTCTTGATACTCCCTTTGAAGAGATTTCTTTTGGGGACAAGATCTCCCAGATGATGGAGTTCTTTAAATGGGATTGTGCTTAGGTCTTTGAGGTACATAAAGGATATTGTGGGTTGCTGCAGATGGATTCTCCTAAACCTTTTGCTGTTCTTCCTGTGTTGGCTGCCTCATTGGATGCTTTTTCCAGTGCTTCTAAGGCTCCAGACTCTTGGCCCCTTGCTCCCAAGAAACCTGATAGATTTTATAGGGTGCCTGAGGACTGCAAATTGTTGTACAAGTACCTTTCTGCTGACCCCCGGTGGTGTCTGTAGCTTCTGACAAGCCCATTCATTTGCTTCCTTCTGCCAAGTTACTGCCATCTGATAAAGACTACAGGACCATGGAATGGATAGGCAGGAAGGTTTACACCTCTGCTACCTTGGTTTGTAGGACTGTTAATTATCAGGCCCATATGTCCAGTTACTTGTTGGCTTTCCTATCCCAGGCTTGTCAGGTTATTTCTGATCTTCCAGACACTAAGGGTAAAACTTCTGTTCTTTCCCTGTTGGGGACTTCCTCCCAGGTGGCTCATTATTCCATCAAGTGTAGTTATAGTGCAGCAGATGCTTCCTTTAGGACTGGTGCTTTTGGATCAATGATATGATATTCTTGGCTTTGGCTTCAGCCTTTGCCTGATGATATTAAGGCTAAATTTATGGATGCTCCTCTTCATAATAAAGTCCTTTCAGGATAAGGGCAAGGCTTTACTTAAGCATGCATGTTTCTCTTGTGCCTAAATTTCATAGAAACTACACCAGTAAGCCAGAATTTGTTTGCATGCAATCTTGCCCTCCTCCTAAGGGCAAAAAGGTGTGGTAAGCGGGCTCCTCCTGCTAAGGCTACAAAGGCTTCAGTGTCTCAGAAGTCTCCTTTTCCAGATAAACCAGGTACTGTCTGACTATTGTATTCTTCTCAGCAAATTTCCTCTTTGTCTTCACACCTCTTTCTCCTTCCTGTTTGCCTACAGATTCGTCAGGATTCCTGGGTCCTGTCCTTTATTCTTCGGGTATTTCATGGTTTGGAAATCCCTTCCTTCTTTTATAGGTGCACCTTAGTCTCCTCAGGAACAACTCTCCTCTGACTCAGGGTACTATTCAAGAGGTGCATGTGTCCCAAAGGGGAAGGGGGTTTACTCTGGGATGTTTCTGGTGCCGAGAAAAGAGGGTACTTGGAGACCAATTCCAGACCTCTCTCATCTGAACACTTTCTGAAGGTGCCCTGCTTTTGAATGTTGTCCCTTCAGGCTTTGTTCCTTCTTTTGCTTCCTCAGGCTTACACGATTTCTGAGGATCTCGAGGTTGCTTATCTCCATATTCCGATCCATTTCCTTTTTAGGAAGTTTTTATGTTTCTCTATCGCTTCCTGGCATTTTCAGTTCTCTGCTCTGCCCTTTTGCCTTTCTACTGTCCCAAGGGTATTCACAAATTGCCTTGCTCCTTTGATTGCTTTTTGCAGGACTCAGGGGATCCAAGTATTTACTTAGACAACCTCCTGTTTCAGGCATCCTCTCCAGAGATCCTGTTGCAAAGTCTTCATTTTTACCATTTCCCTTCTGCAAAGCCTGGAGTTCACAATAAACTTCAAAAAGTATTTTTCTAAATCCTTCTCAGGACCATATTTTTCTGGCGTGCAGGATTCAGATGGTACCTGTGATGGCCATCCTGCCTCCTTCCAAGAAGGCCTTGACACTCATTTCCTTCTTTCAGACTCTTCTTTCTCTGGCCTGTGTTACAGTCAGGGAGTTTCTGAGAGCTCTAGGATTCATGACATTCACCATCCCTATGCTCCCTCTGGCCAAACTCCACATGAGAAATAATTTTCAGTGGTTCCTGAAGTCACTTTGGCTTCAACATGTGCATCTCATAGAATTTGTAGATCGTTTTACCTTGTCTTAAGAAGAACTTCACTGGTTGATCCAGCAGTTGTCTCTAAATCTAAGATTTCCTTTTCATTCCCCTCTTCCCTCTTAGGAAGGAGCTGTTCACAGATGCTTCAGACGTGGGATGGAGAAGCAGCTTTTGGTTCCCTAAAGGTTCAGGAGGAATGGTCACCTTTTCAACAGAAAGAGCACATCAAGGTCAAGGAAATGGGACCTCTTCTGCTGTTGCTTCAGGCTTTTCAACCTCTTTTCTCCCCAGGACCTCTCAAGGTATTTACAGACAGTACCACAGTGATGTGGTATGTAAACAAACAGGGAGGAACAAGATCTTATCTTCTGTGGCAGTTGGCACTCCTGCTGTACAATCTTGTTGTCCAGTATAGTGACTCTTCAGGCAGTGTACATTCCCTTAGGTCAAAACATTGTGGCAGACACTATGAACAGGTCCTTAACTCAGTCCCATGAATGGATGATTCACAGGGATGTGTTTCTGGATATTGTCCACCATTGGGGTATGGCTCAAATTGGTCTGTTTGCCTCTCCTCTGAACAGACAGCTTCCTCAGTTTTATGCCAGAGTCCCAGGTCTTCTGGTTTTGGAAGATGGATGAGCTTTTTCTTGGAAGCGGGTGTTTCTTTATGCCTTCCCTCCCCTTCCCCTCATTCCAAAAGTCATGTTCAAAATTCAGCAGGATGCTCCCAAAATCTTGTTAGTCACCCCCGTTTGGCCAAGACAGCATTGGTTCCCTCTTCTGCTTTTAGCCAAGGGCAGTCATCACAAGTTACCTCACAAGGTAGACGTACTTGCACAAGACAAGGGATCTCTCAATAATCCCCACCTGTAAAGCTCTTCACCTGACACTGTGGGTGATAGAATTTTGATTCCATGTAGACACTATTTTTTTGAGGATGGGCTTAGGGTCCTGTAGGAGGCCAGGAAACCCAATAGTAGGAAATCCTATTTAACCAAATGGAAGAGGTTTTCTGTTTGGTGTCTTTCTCAAAATGTGGATCCACTTTCTGTGGATGCTCCTTTGGTTTTCTCTTATCTGTGTGAACTGCTCAATTCTGGGTTGACTTATTCTTCTGTTAAGGCCCACTTATGAGCCAGTTCTGCTTGTCTGCCTTTAACTCCTCCTTTAGCTTCTGGATTTGAGGCTAAACATTTCCTAAAATGTGTCTTTCATATTACACCTCCCAGGAAGCCTGTTTCTCCTTCTTGGGATCTTAATTTTGTTTTGGAAAAATTGACCGTGGCTCCTTTTGAGCCTGCAACTTTAACTTGCTTTTGCAGTATTACTCTTGGAAGACTATTTTTGTTAGCCTTTACTTCTACTAGATGGGTGTCTGAGCTTCAAGCCCTTGTGGCTTGTCCTCTTTTGTTTTTTCATAGGGATAAGGTGGACAGAATTTGTTTGCGTGCAATCTTGCCCTCCATGTGTATTAATCCTCCTTTTATGCCCAAGGTGGTGAATGAGTTGCCCCTTAGTCAGTCTATTCATTTGCCCACTTTTTCCCCTTCTCTGCAATCTGTCATTGAGAAGTTGCTGCACATGTTGGATGTTCATAGACAACTCAGATTTTATTTGAATAAGACTGAGATTATCAGGAATTCAGATCAACTTTCTTTTCTTTCATTCTAGTTCCTTAGGATTAGCTTGTATCCAAGCAAACTATTTCTTCTTGGATCTCAGAGCTGGTTTTCCTAGGAACATCCTTCATGGCTTCCTAGAGGGCTCTGCTGGTCCCTCCTCCTCCCAAGTTTCTTCCTGAGCTTTGTCAGTCTCCCTATTGTAAGGAATACTGTGCCAATGACATGGATGGGCATGTACAATTGTGTAAAATCTTACCATAACAATAGATGTCCTTCTCTTCACTGTTGCAGTATTCACTCTCTCCCTCCACCCTTTGGTCCATTTCTCTTCTGGATGTACTGATTACTTCTGTTTTCCTTGGATTGATGTCCCTACTGAGGATCTCAGTTCTGAGGGTAGTACATCCAGACATCACCTTTATGTCCTACATTACACAAGGATCATACATTTGATGTACAGCATACCTTAAAGCAACCTAAAGGCTGTGGTATACTGGCTGGATGTCGGGCCACACTTGGCAGGGGATCCTTAATGTAAAGAATACTCCAACAGTGAAGAGAAGGACATCTACCATTATGGTAAGATTTTACACAACTGTACTTTCCTTCACAGAACAAATAGTATCTCCAGTACCTGATTTAAAGAAAGTAAACCTTTTCAATAGGTAAGACACATTGGCATGATAGCTTTATCACTAAGTATCCTTCAGCTCCGGAACAAACTTCCATAAATATCAAGTAGAATAACACTCTTGCACCTTCAAGATAAATGTAGATAATTGGATGGACAGGCTCAGATTCTACACTTGCCTATCTCGGGTTGCCCTTCTGGAGCCCAGATGCACATTTTGATTTGGCTAGGCTTGTAATGGTCTGCAGACCAATTGCCTAGTACTTGCATATGAACCTATTTTTACTGGAAAACTCTCAGACCCTGCTATTGACTGCTGTGAGAGAAAGGTTAATTTGTTTTTCCTTGTATTGCTTTCTTAATAATTTGTATTGCATTATTCCTTACTTCTGTTTTGTATATTATGGTGTGTTTTCATTCCACTGAGTTTTGATTGTATTATGCTTTCTACTTCATACTTAAACTAGGAAAGAGACTAGAAGTGTGTCTGTTGTCAAACACAAATTGAACACTCCTTACCTTCTCACTGTCTCTAGTTGCTCGCCTCTTATTTGACCACATATTTCCTTCCTTCTTTTCATTGGCTATTAAGTAAGCCCAAAATTAAAATTTTGTGAAGTCACTCCCCCTTCCATCTTCAGCTATTTAAATTTATTGGCCCTGCCACTGAAATCTGTAGAGCCGAAATACTAAATGCCAACCCCCAAACAATCAGTCTTGCTCTTTTAAAATTAGTGGCTCTCCCCATAGATTAGTAAAGTTTGAGTTAACCCCTCTTTTATATGTTATGGTTTAGTGCTCACTGCAACTGATTTTTTTTCACCTTTAAAATCTGCAGCGTCTGGTCCACGACCAGCAATCATCGAGGAATCCACATTCTCTCTCTCTAGTCATCTTGGTATTAGTGCTTCTGTTTTGCTCCTTGTGAGAGAAGGAGCAGAGGGCATGATTCCTGACCATCTTTGATAGGACACTGACTTTTCTGTGTGTGACTTTCCTGAGTACTTTGGTTGTTAGTCAAGGCATTTGCCATTAAAGGGGTACAACAAACCTACAAACCCCTGGATTATATGGGACAAGACTGTTGATCACCAAAGAGCCCATGGGCGCCTTCTCATCTTGGAATTGGTGCTACTGTTTTGTTTCTGGTGAGAGAAGAAGCAAAGGTGCATTGTATCCCAGTAGTGTGAAGCTGTGGTGAGACCAGCACTGGTACTAGCCAGGTAGTAGCCAATTAGGTGAATCCCCACTATTCATTGTTCTTTGCAAAGGTAATTCTTTTTTTCTTTTCAGTAAGTATTGTTTGATTAGCTACTGTCCAGTCTAACTTCAGAATATCTCCCTAAGTACTTCATTCATAAATCATCAGACTCTCCTTTAGTAGTGTCCACTCAACTATTTGGCAGTGCTCTGTATAGATGCAGGCATCTTGAGTTGACATTTTTTCTGTAAAACCAGATGCTCCTGACCTTAGGTTGCTGTGAGAATATAAAGTAATCAATAAAAGAGGGCCTGTTGCCATGGATGTGAACTTTTCCCACCATCTCTGTTACCTGCTTGTTATATATGGACATCCTGAGACAATGTAGAAATTGCCTCATGTTTATTGGCAATCAGGTCATTCTCAAGCAGACTGATAAGGTATGTGAAAGATGTATGTACACAATGCCTCTGGAGGCAAAGCTCTCCCATACAATCACTCCTAATGTCAGTCAGGTTGTCAGTAGTACACATGAAGACCCACATATGCTGAGGCACTTAAGTGTAACCTTCCTAAATCCCAAAGACTTCTTAGAAGAAGCACATATCACAGATGCTCTCAGCAGTCTCAAATGCACTCTTTCAGAAACATCTGCATCAACACATACAGCTACATGTCATGGAATTTTTTTTCTAAGCCCAGTAAGGCAAGCCACCACATAATCTAGCGT
Organism: Protopterus annectens; assembly: GCF_019279795.1. Lineage (NCBI taxonomy): Eukaryota > Metazoa > Chordata > Ceratodontiformes > Protopteridae > Protopterus > Protopterus annectens. The sequence goes on from NC_056744.1 coordinate 793,964,753, forward strand.
TCGGTCATTGGAGACTCCATTGTGAGAGACACTGATGTCCTTTCAACAGGCTGACTATGGGAAGTCATGGTCAATTGCTTATCAGAGGCCAGGATCCATCATGTTACTCAGGTCATTGGACCACAAGTACCAGTATGTCTCAGTCATAGTCCACGTGGGTGTAAATGACCTCGGACTTGCCTCCCTAGACTGTATGAAAAGAGATAATATAGAGCTCGTTGAATATGTGCCCCAGACTGGTATGAGCCTAGCACTGAGCAACATTCTCCCTCCTCCAAGGATGATGCTGCAATATGAAGAGAAAATGGCTGACTAATAATTGGCTTAGTTTGTGGTGTCTTTCTAAGGGGGGTGTAATATTTATCACCTTGGAAGGAGATGGTCACCACATTATGCTGTTTTGCCAGGGATGGTCTTTATCTCTCCCAATTAGGCTTTCTAATATTGGCTAAAACATTGTCCTCCCTCATAGTACCTTTTTTAGGCAATGCCAAACTGAGAATACTTCTGGCATAGAAAATGAAAGCCATGAAAATCTTAAGATGTTACTGCTCAGTGCTGAAAGTCTAAACAAGAAACTTTTTACTCTACGAGCTCACCTCACCCTAGAGAAGATTGACTTCTGTGCAGTCACTGAGACATGGTTTAACCTGTGGAGAGTACCCCCAGCAAGTGCATGAGTATAATGCCTTCCACACATTTAAATCTGATACTACACAGGCAGGGACTAACTACACAGGCAGGGACTAAAGGTGGAGTTATCTCAATTTACATCAAAAATAAGTATACCTCAAGGCTAGTCAAACATGACTATGCATTTGAGCTTCTTCATGTTCAACTCACCATAGGCAAAATCCCATATCAATTCCTTGTAAGCTACAGGTCCCCCTCTTTGACCCAGGAATCCCAACTCTGCGGACATGCTTATGCTAGTCTCCAAGTTGGCCTGGACATCAAGCATGGCCTGTAGATCTGACCTGTGATCCAGGAATGTCTCTGGGCTGTCCTCCCTCAAGAGAGACATCGGTATCCAGAGGCACAGCAGAAGGTTCAGGTCTTTGCTTTTTGGCCTTACACTTCAAAATAGACTCTGCTTTGGGGCCTCGAGGATCCCTCCACTGCACTTTTTGCTAGCAGATTTAAGTGCTGATTCTCAAGGTAGATAGCTAAGAGGATAATCCACTCCTTAAGGTCTTTGGGACAAATGCCTGACAAATAGAGCAGTTTTTGTGGTCTTGGTTTGGACCTAGGTAAAACAAGCACTGGGAGTGGCTATCCTTGTGTGGAATTTGTTGTCCACATTGGCAATTGTCCTGCTTGAATGACATGAATCCTAACCAAAGACAGTAGCAAAAGTCAGAATTCCCCAATGGTGCACTTATCTGAAATTTGAAGAATCGCAAACAACTTGGAGTCAGACTGTGTGTTGGAGTCTGGCATTCAGATTTGGCAGCAGGGAATATGTTCTTTGTGTTTCACTGTTGCAGTCATCACATTTGGGTTATCTGCCTGCAGGTAGCCCTCAGCCAGCCTGAATACCAGAGCCTTTGGATTCCTGTGTCGGATGCTGTCTCTCCTTCCATGACGTCAGGTCATCAGGGGTATAAAACATACAGTCAACACCATTACATTAGTCTTTCTTGCCTTGCAGTGCCTGAAGTAGAAGCAGTTTGCAAGTGCCGGTCGGCCAACTCCTGAAATTTTTGTTTTTGAGTTTCAGATCCAAAGTCTTCAAAAAAAAAAAAAGATAAGTATCCCGTTGGGAATTCTTTTTTCTTGCTCCAACCGATATCAGTAAAAGTTAACAATTGTCTTACCCATGGAAAGCAAATACCTCATAGAGATTTTCATTCGTACAGCACCCCCTGTTTAGGCCCAGACCACAACGTCCCTTGCTGTCAGTTTTGTGCCTTGTTCGACCCCCAAACTATTCGTCGTCGGGCTGTCTTTGCAGCAAATTATTTTCGTACTCTCTCAGTACTCCGAAATGGCTTTATTAAGCCATCCGACTACCGATCTTCCGAAAAAAGTAAGGATAAAGACAGAGACAGACCACATAGGTCCAAAACTGCTGACGATGCTTCCGTTAAGCTAGTCACCAGTCTGCCGGTACTCAGTGAAGCGCTTTCGCAGACCCTGATACCCGCTACTTCAGATTCGCAGGCCTCTACTGAGACCCATTCAGAGTCCAGTATGCCGCGAGCTGCTTCTTTGACTATGGAACCTACAGATGTCTCTACCTTGGATGGGTCCGGAGTCGCTGTGCAGGCACCGGCTTCTGAGGGTGTATTCAGACCTACAGACTTGCATTTTAAACCAACATCATCGTCTTCATGCAGGCCTAAAACTCACACCACTCCTAGAAAACCGACATCCAAACTGCAGGCTCAGGCCCATATGCCTAAAAAAACAAATGCTTAGAATGGCTGAAGACCTTATTACCTTAATTAGTGGAAGCCAGCTTTCCCCCTCCTAAGAGACCTAGAACTGATTCTCCTGATTCTTCTGATCAGCAGCATATTATGGGACTACTTAAACAGAAAGTGATGTTGATTCCTGACTGTGCTGAACACAAAGAATTACAGCATTTAATGCATTCTGCAGAACAAGTTGGTAAACATACTTTGCAATGTGGTTTTGATGCTTTAAAAGCATCTTGCAGGGCTGCTGTCACTGGGTCTGTACTTAGAAGGCATGCTTGGCTTAAGGAGAAAAACTTGCCAGATCATGTTAAAGCTAAATTACTGGATGCTCCCTTAAAGCAAGACTACCTTTTTGGCAACAAAGCAGAAGAAGTCCTCAAAAAGATGGAGGAAAAAGCTAAATCTATGCAAACTGTTAAAGATTTCCTACAAGTATAGCCTCCCAGATTTAGTAGGCATTGGCCTTCAAAGAATTGGTCCTTTCCAGTCTCTTCCAGGCCTTCTCAATCCAAACCCAGGAACAGCAGAACCCACCTAGGTTACAGTCTCAGGCTGCGCACAGGCCTAAGCAGTGGGGGGCTCCCACTTCCAAAGCAGGGAGTAGTAAGCCACTCCCCTATGGAAAAATGGCACCATGACTTGATCTTAACCCTTCCAAGCCCTGCTCTCTTAGGAGGAAAGTTCGCCCTGCATGCAAAAAACTGGGAACTCATTACCCAGGACAAATGGGTTTTGAACATAGTTTCCCAAGGATACAGATTCCACTTCCACACACTACCAACCCCAAGCGGTTGGCCAGACCTACCCCCAAATCAGTGGGTGGAGGCCCAACAGCAGGTTCTCTCTCTTCTAAGTATCAGGGCTATTCAGCCTGTCAACAAAGGGGACAAGGTTTTTATTCAAGACTTTTCCTGGTACCCAGAAAAGACAGCTCCTGGCATCCTATTCTGGAACTCTCTATTCTAAACACCTTTCTGGTAATCCCAGAATTCAAAATGCTAACACTTCAACAGCTTCTTCCTATGCTAGGCAATGATGCTTGGCTGGCAACCTTGGTGTCAACATTCTCAGGACCTGGAATCAGTGATTCCTATCATTCCTTGTATAAAGACAGAGATCTTTTGGTGGGCAGAGGCCTGCTACCGCAAGAAGGGGCTCCCTTTCACTCTACCCCCTGCCGCCCAAACGCTAACAACAGATGCATCAGACTATGCATGGGGGGCTTACTTGGCAGGGCAGTGCATTCAGGGCCAGTGGAACCCGAGACAGATGCACCTGCATATCAATCAAAAAGAAATGTTAGCTGTGCAGAATTCCCTGACAGCCTTCAAAGACATTCTTCCAGGACAACTATTGGTAAAGACAGACAACACCAAAGTTATGTGGTACATAAACAAGCAGGGGGGAACCCACTCGTACCCTCTCTGAAGACTAGCCATGGCTCTGTGGAACACAACCTTGAGCTACCAAGTGCACCTACAAGCTCAATTCCTGCCAGGCAAGCCAAATTCACTGGCAGACAACTTAAGCAGAAATCTTATGGACCCACACAAATGGAAACTAGAACCCAAAATATTCAACCTCTTGAGGAACAAATGGGGGACTCCAGAGGTAGACCTGTTTGCCTCATCTCAGATCTACCAATTGGACAAAATTCTGCACAAGGACTCCCCACAGTCAAGCTTGGAAGGTGGATGCCCTGTCCATTACCTGGGAAACCTCTCAGTTTATGTCTTTCCCCCTCTGCCTCTCCTCTCAAAGGTTCTGCTAAAGATAAAACAGGACAAGCCAAGGACAATACTGATTGCACCAGACTGGCCATGCTAGCACTGGTACCCCCTCTTGCGCAGTATGACACTGCTGGAACCATGACACCTGCCTCAGACCCCTTCCCTGCTGTCCCAGTATGCGGGCCAGATTACGCACCCTCAGCTTCAAACCCTGAACCTTGCAGCCTGGCTAATTCCTTGAGCTCTCCAATAGCATGCCTCAGTAAGTAGGTGCTAGATGTCATTCTGGAGGCAAGGAGGCCTAGTACTAGAAAATCCTATGCTGAAAAGTGGAAAATATATTGTTCCTGGAGCCAGACTCAGGGGTTGGGCACAGTGGTGCCCATCTTACCCCATATTCTTCAGTACTTAACAGAAATGCTCCACAAGGGCATATCCTTCTCGTCAATTAAAATTCATGCCTCTGCCATTTCAACTCCTTATAGTGAGCCATCCCTCTTCTCTCACCCCCAGCTAAAACAATTCCTTAGAGGGGCCAAAAATTTAAGACCCCCCAGGAGAGCCCCCACTCCAGCCTGGGACCTTAACTTTGTATTGGAAAAGCTCACCCCCCCGCCCTTGAGCCAGCTGCAACAGCAGAGTTGAAATTCCTTTCTTGGAAAACAGCCTTCCTTCTAGCTATCACTTTAGCAAGAAGTGTGTCTGAATTACAGGCCCTCGTGGCAGTGGAACCCTTCATTATCTTCCATGCAGACAGGGTTTCCCTCAGGACCAATCCTTCCTTCCTTTATGCCCATTGTGGTGTCTAGTTTGGCCCTAAATCAGTCCATTTATTTGCCTACTTTTTTCCCTAATCCACAAAACAAAGGAGAACTAATACTGCACTCTCTGGACGTGCACAGACCACTTAGATTTTATTTGGACAGGACTAAGCCTCTCTGAAAATCTGAACAGCTGCTAGTTGACTTTGCTGCAGGGGCAGAGGGGAAGGCCATTTCAAAGCAAACCCTTTCCAAATGGATAGCCCATTGCATTTATTTCTGCTACAAGCGGCATGGAAAACCTATCCCACAGGGGATAAGATCACATTCCACCAGAACTGCATTTACCTCTGCAGCCTTTCTCAGAGGAGTCCCTACCAGGGACATCTAGAAGCTGCTACCTGGAGTTCTGTACATACCTTCACCAAGCATTACCACATGCCTATTTTTTCTAAATCCAGAGCTGGTTTTGCCACTGCAGTCTTGCAGGGCTTAATAGCTGGCCCTAATGCTCTCTATCTTCCTCCTCCCTTCCTTAGCTTTGGGAATCAACCCAAATGTGGTGACTGCAACAGTGAAACACAAAGAACATAGTACAGTTGCGTACACTTACCATAAATGTAGATGTTTAAGTGTATTCACTGTTGCAGTCAAGGTTACCCTACCTCCAGCCCCCTGATATCTCTTGGCTGTACCTTTCATTCTTGTTTGGTATATTTAAGTTTTCTGGTGTATTTGCTTTTTGATGGAGGTTGAGCATAACATATAATTGCTTCCCATTGTGGGGGGCACATGACATCTGGGGCAAGAAAAACTGATGTAATGGTGTTGGCTGCATGTTTTATAGCCCTGATGACCTTACGTCATGGAAGAGGAGACCGCATCTGGTGCAGGAATAAGTGTACACAACTGTACTTTCTGAGGATGGTGCATGTGTATGTCACTTTTTATGGCCGACATCCATTGGCAGCCTATGTGCGATGTACGACACACACTATAATAGTGAAGTCTTTTGTATACTGGTCAATGTCAGGTTACCTACAGCAGGGAACTCCCTCATCCTATAAATACTGCATCATATGAATACAAGGACATCACATATTTATGCTTTCAAACACCCTCAAGTATAATGTCTTTTCTGGTAAGGTCAGACCACAAAATGGTTTCCTTTGAAGTAAAAATAAAATCTGGAACCCAAGCTAATCCTGGAATGTTCAGGAAACTACTCTGATTAATTTCATATTAAGTGATAACTTGTCAAAACTTCAAGCCCCCCACCCCTCAAACTCTGATAACACTGCTGCCCACGTTCACAGAAGCCCTATGCAAGCATGTTAATGGCTTCACAGAAGCAGCTTTACCCACCAGGATTAAGTACAGACCTAATTCAAAAATCAAGCCATTCTGGTGAAATCAACATTTGTAGGCTGTATAAAAAAAGGAGGAAAGTCATGACAAAAATTTGGAGATGTAGCACATATCAGGATAAAAATGCTGTCATCAGATTAAAGAACTCCAAGGTCAAAGTCCACTCCACCAAAGCCAGATTTGAGGTATATTTGGCTTCTTAGGCCAAGGACAACCACAAGGCATTCTTTGGCTATGTCCATGACCTCAAAGGCAATACACAGTTGTGTGCAGAGCTCATCATTAATGGAGCCACCTTTACCAAGCCTGAAGTTATAGCACCTAATGACAGACAAATTCAGCTCTAACTTAGTAATAAAAGAAAACTAAATGCACCCAACTTACACAGACACTGACTTTAGTCGAATAAAACACTCTGTTTGTTGTTGTTGTTTTATTCGATTAAAGTCAGTGTCTGTGTAAGTTGGGTGCATTTGGTTTTCTTTTATTACTACGTTGTTTTTTTGCACCCAACACCACCTTCAAGTTGTTTTCTTTCGTTCAATATTCAGCTCTAACTTACCCTATCTCTGTCACTCAGCCTCTCCTTAGGAAATAACATCAAGTGTAACTTTCCCTACAGTCCCTAGGAAATAGGCTCTCAATGCTCTCTCTCTCTTCAAGGCAAAGAATGTTGCATTCATGGGCCCAGACAATATTCCAGGCTGCCTTCTAAATAGCATGAAAAACAACCTGTCAGGCCATATGGAATCTCTATATGTAGGCTCCAAACAGGCTTCATGCCTCACAAATGGAGAACAGCAACCATCAGCCTTCAGCACAAAGGGTAGCTGTCAACAGACCCTTGAAATGGACCCATAAGTCTCTGTAGGCTTGTATGCAAAGTCATGGAAAGAATTGTCGTTGAAATGATCAATAGTGACCTAGGAAATCTCCAGAGACTGAACCCAATCCAGTTTGGTTTTGGTAAGTGCAGGTCATGCCTACTCAACATGGTAGACTTCTTTGAGAAGGTCACACAAACAGTGGATGAGGACAAAACTGTTCACACTGCCTACCTTGACCTGTCCAAGGTATTCCATTCAAGCATGGCTGACAAACTCAGGAGGTTGGGTGTAAACCTTTATGTTACCCAGTGGATAGCTAGCTAGCTCACAGACAGGACCAAGGAAGTTAGAATTGGGGGTCCACCTCTTCAAAGAAGCAGTTACCAAATAGAGCCCTTCAGGGGTCAGTCCTGGAAACTCCTTTTTGGCATCTACTTCTCTGAAGTCAATGCCAATGTCAAGGGCCTCCGGTAGATCCTTGTAAATTAGGTGCAGTTATAGAATTCCACACTAATGCTCTGTAAGAAGGGCTGATGATGCAAACAACTTGTGTCAGAGTCATGGACTAACACTAAATGCCAAGAAGTGCATAATAGTGTCCTCTGGGAAGTCATCCACTCCTAATAAATATATAACACACCCCTAAGAGTCAACCCAGTAGTCTGGGACGTGAGGACACAGACAGTTAACTAGCCTTTGAACATCACATCTCTGCAGTAGTGAGGAAATCATTCTATGTTGTGCAACTGTTAAACAAAGGTATAGCGTCTAGGTCTAAGGAACTCATTGTTCCACTGTATTTGGCATTCATTGGAAGTATCATGGAGAACAATGCACCCTTTAATATGTGCTTAACCGGGCATATCCAGCAACTGGAGCATCCACAGAGATTCCTCATTACAAGAATACAGGACATTAACATATTCTTTCCTGCCACCTCAAAAAGCCCTGTCCCTGTATTCTGTCTTCTACAGGCTGTTGAGGGGAGACCTATGCCTGGCATGTAAAGCACTGTTGGGCCCCACCCTAATTGACCTCCTGCATATCTGCAGAACAAATAACACCAGAATTACCTTTTATGAAGACTTAAACCTTGCCTGTGATATAAATAGGACCTGCTTGAGAGACTGTTGTGTATCCCAGAAACTACCCCGTCTCTAGAACAGGCTTCCCATCTATTTGATGCAGAGTTCTTACCTAACCCAATTCAAGTGCAACTCGGACAGTTGGACGGGTAACTGGAAGTCAACCCTGGTTTGACACCTATGTCTGTAATGGACATGGGCAGCCAGTAAGTGATTTGTCTCCCAGGCCCCTGCTTGTACATATTTCATATCAAAAGCCCCTTATCAAGGGTATGAGAACTTATCAGAAGTTTGGGATGCATGGCTAGGCTTAAAAAGGCCCCAGTGGTCATTAGTGTGGTATACACATATGAACCTATGAAAAGAATCACCTTTTTAAAACACTGTAATATGTTTGTGGAATAGTCTGAATGATGTTTTGCATTTATGGCCTCTTTTGTTTCTTTGCTAGGATTGCCTTAAAGCTGACATTGGCTGAACTGAGTCTGTTATTGTACCGCTGTGATGCTGAAGAACAAGAGGATGGTGGTGGATGTTACAATATACCAAACTGGACACCACTAAAATACGCAGGTTTACAAGGTTAGTATTCATCTAAAAAAAATGGTTGATTCAGCATTCTTTATTTTATTTTTTTTTTTTTTTTTAGATTTGGCTTTAGCCTGAACATGAATTTGAAAAGTTTTTTTGTTGCTCCCTTGCATCATCCTACCACCCTCTACTCCTGTACTCCATATCCATCATTGGATCTGCCAGCTACTCTTTAATTTCCCTGGTTTACCTGATTCAAGCTGGGTCCAGTCAAGGAACCTAAGGGTACCCAGGGGGATCCTGCCACCACCTTCCACCAGCGGATTATTACTTTAGTGGCCTATCCATTCTGCCTGTCAATTGCATGAGTATGCCCAAGGGCTGGGTGTGCAATGGAAATCTGTGGCATTTTGTACCTTTGCAGCAGCTCAGCCATGTCCCCATTTTGTTCCACTCTTCAGAATACTCACCCTCTATCAGTGTCTCCAGCCTCCACCAGGGATCACTGATAGTAATACCCATGTAACCATTCACCTTTCCCGATGGACATGCCCCTCCATCCCTACCAATCCTTAAGTTGCTCGAGCCTCCAAATGAACCTGGGTCAGCTAGGACATAGTCAGGATTTTATACCTCTACAACACTGGAGTGGTTAACAAAAATAATCGTTCTTAACAACTTGGGATCTTAGTTGGTGTAGTCTGTTAATGCATAGCTGGAAGTAAGATCAGACAAAATGTGTTTATTTTGTGCAGAATATGTGAAGCAGTCTTCAGCATTTTTGTATTGTATGCGTTGCATCTAAAACCAGTCAATTATTTTTTTTTT